>NC_084853.1:9396273-9401273 GCF_951802175.1 Populus nigra
AGGCCGCGGGGGGGAACGACAGGGACAATCATGCGGGGGGCTGTCAGCCCCGGCTCGCAAGACGGAGGCCAGGCCTCGGCAGCGGGCACGTCACGCCACGAGGTCGGGGATTGCGAGGAGAGCCAACGCATGGGCGCGCGCACGGCAATTTAATGCCACGCCCACGCCAGCGTAGAGCTCTCCTCGCAATCCCCAAGCTCGGCGGTCCGCACCAGCCACGTCGGCCAGGCCTCCGACTTGCGAGCAGGGGCAGCGGCCACCGCCGCCGTGACGTCGCGGCAAGCAGACAGCCGCGCAGCAGCTGCCAGCACCTTGGCACAAGCACGGCAAATGAATGCCACGCCCACGCCGCGGATAAGCAGCCCCAACGCGCCCGACGGCTTGGAGCGGGTCCCGAAGACGGTGGCCGGAATCGGGTCGTCGCCGGCCGGAAAACGGGTCATCGATGCCGGCAATACTTCGGGCCATGAGGCCCCCCACCTTAGTCCGAGTTTAGCAACAGCCCACATATCCCCCGCGGCAGGCCTATGGGCGCCAGGCCAGCGCGCCCCATGGCCAGTCAGGGGGCACCCCCCTAAAGAGCAATAAGTGTCATTGAAGCTCTGGCAGGGGGAGACACTACTAGGTCCCAGCTGTCACCCCCCCTCTAAAAAATTCATTTCTTGGTATTTTGAGCTGAAATTTTGCACAGAGGTTGGCAAAAATCCAATCCAACTTTATTAATTTTTCCAGAATTTTTCGAGGTCGGGAAGTATTTTTTTTTATTTTCCTACCATTAAAAATCGAGGAAATCGGAAAAAATAGGAACCGGCTCGGAATGACCCCAAATTCAGTGGGCAGCCTCATAAAAATATGGCTGATTTTACTGGATTGATTTCATGTGGAAAGCACGACGTTTTGTTGTAGGAATGCGGGAACCCCGGCGGCTCGCCTGCCGCGGCCAGCGACGTCGGGCTGGCCCCTGCAGCGCCTAGCCTCTCCCACGCGGGGGGCAGGCCAGAGCGCGGGGGGCCAGGGCCCGAAGGCAGCCCCCCCGCGGGCGAGAGAGCAAGCCAGCAGGGGCTGTCGCCTGCCGCGGCCAGCGACGTCGGGCTGGCCCCTGCAGCGCCTAGCCTCTCCCACGCGGGGGGCAGGCCAGAACGCGGGGGGCCAGGGCCCGAAGGCAGCCCCCCCGCGGGCGAGAGAGCAAGCCAGCAGGGGCTGTCGCCTGCCGCGGCCAGCGACGTCGGGCTGGCCCCTGCCGCGGCCAGCGATGTCGGGCTGTCGCCTGCCGCGGCCAGCGACGTCGGGCTGGCCCCTGCAGCGCCTAGCCTCTCCCACGCAGGGGGCAGGCCAGAACGCGGGGGGCCAGGGCCCGAAGGCAGCCCCCCCGCGGGCGAGAGAGCAAGCCAGCAGGGGCTGTCCGCGCGTCGCGCAGCGCGGCATGGCTGCGGGGGCCGCGCGCGCGCGCCCAAGCGCCCAAGGGCCCCCAAGGGCCCCAGGCCCTCAGGCCCCAGCGCCCCAGCGCCCAGCGCGGGCGGGCGCGCGCGCGCGTGTGGTCTTTGAGGGGCGCCGGCCTGGTGGCTCCCTAAAGAGCAATAAGTGTCATTGCAGCTCTGGCAGGGGGAGACACTACTAGGTCCCAGCTGTCACCCCCCCTCTAAAAAATTCATTTCTTGGTATTTTGAGCTGAAATTTTGCACAGAGGTTGGCAAAAATCCAATCCACCTTCATTAATTTTCCCAGAATTTTTCGAGGTCGGGAAGTATTTGTTTTAATTTTCCTACCATTAGAAATCGAGTAAATCCGCAAAACTAGGAACCGGCCCGGAATGACCCCAAATTCAGTGGGCAGCCTCATAAAAATATGGCTGATTTTACTGGATTGGTTTCATGTGGAAAGCACGACGTTTTCTTGTAGGAATGCGGGAACCCCGGCAGCTCGCCTGCCGCGGCCAGCGACGTCGGGGACGCTGGCCTGCGCTGTCGAGCCCGCGAGGGCTGTCTCCGCGGCAGGCCCCCCCTGAACGGGGCACGACAGGCCACCGCGCTGGCTCGTCCAGCGTCGACAGTCCCTCGTCCAGGTTTCAGATCGCGCCAAGTCGAACCCATGACCTGCTCAAGCCATCGTGCGCTGCCGAATTCGCATCTGCGTGTAGGCTGCCATTCCACGCGGCAGCCCCTGTTTTCGTCAGCGTGCCCCCCTGACGAATTTTCCTGCCTGGCCCAGTCCAGCGTCCAGCCCCTGTTCGTCGAAAAATCTGCGCTGCCGATTTTCCACGCGGCAGCCCCTCTTTTCGTCAGCGTGCCCCCCTGACGAATTTTCCTGCCTGGCCCGGCCAGTCCAGCCCCTGTTCGTCGAAAAATCTGCGCTGCTGATTTTCCACGCGGCAGCCCCTCTTTTCGTCAGCGTGCCCCCCTGACGAATTTTCCTGCCTGGCCCGGCCGGTCCAGCATCCAGCCCCTGTTCGTCGAAAAATCTGCGCTGCCGATTTTCCACGCGGCAGCCCCTGTTTTCCTCAGCGTGCCCCCCTGACGAATGTTCGTCGAAAAATCTGCGCTGCCGATTTTCCACGCGGCAGCCCCTCTTTTCGTCAGCGTGCCCCCCTGACGAATGTTCGTCGAAAAATCTGCGCTGCCGATTTTCCACGCGGCAGCCCCTCTTTTCGTCAGCGTGCCCCCTGACGAATTTTCCTGCCTGGCCCAGTCCAGCGTCCAGCCCCTGTTCGTCGAAAAATCTGCGCTGCCGATTTTCCACGCGGCAGCCCCTCTTTTCGTCAGCGTGCCCCCCTGACGAATTTTCCTGCCTGGCCCGGCCGGTCCAGCATCCAGCCCCTGTTCGTCGAAAAATCTGCGCTGCCGATTTTCCACGCGGCAGCCCCTCTTTTCGTCAGCGTGCCCCCCTGACGAATTTTCCTGCCTGGCCCGGCCAGTCCAGCCCCTGTTCGTCGAAAAATCTGCGCTGCCGATTTTCCACGCGGCAGCCCCTCTTTTCGTCAGCGTGCCCCCCTGACGAATTTTCCTGCCTGGCCCGGCCGGTCCAGCCCCTGTTCGTCGAAAAATCTGCGCTGCCGATTTTCCACTCCGCAGCCCCTGTTTTCGTCAGCGTGGCCCCCTGACGAATTTTCCTGCCTGGCCCGGCCAGTCCAGCGCCCAGCCCCTGTTCGTCGAAAAATCTGCGCTGCCGATTTTCCCCGACGAACCTGCAGCTGCACAAATCCGCGCTGCCACTGCCCCATTGTCTGGACCAACAATCTTTTCCATCAAGCCCTGGACTATAAATCGTCCAGACTCATCGCCAGCACCCGCTGCCGATTCTGCCGACTTTGCCGATTTCGTCGGCGCTGCCGATTCCAACACTGCCCGCCGTGCCTGAACCAGCGCTGTTTCGTCAGCGTGTCCCCTTGACGAATTTCCCTGCCTGGCCTGGACAGTCCATCTTCCAGCCCATGTTCATCGAAAAATCTGCGCTGCCGATTTCCCCGACGAACCTGCAGCTGCACAAATCTGCGCTGCCGATTTCCCCCCCTGTCGGCATGGCTGCCGCTGCCCCGATGTCCAGACCAACAGTCTTTTTTGTCGACTTTGCCGATTTTGTCCGCGCTGCCGATTCCAACACTACCCCCTGCATCCAAACCAGCATTGTTTCGTCAGCTCTTCCCCTGACGATTTTAGCCCTGTAACAAACAGTAGGCCTCCAATCCCGCCAACGGGAGCCAAGTTGATAGGGAAGAGAATTGAATGACGCGCCTGGTCCTCGCACCCCGCCACCCGAGGGGCCTTTTTCCCGGCAGCCTCTGAAAAACTCTAGCTTTCACGGTCCTCGCCGCCCCTCACCACCATGGCAGGCCTCTAATCCCACCCATCAGCAGTTGTAGCCGATAGGGCAGTGATTTGAATGACGCGTCGCGGGCCTCCGGGTCATCTCACCCGGCCATTAATTGGAGCGTTTTTGGCTGGCCGAGGATGGGGGGATGGATCTCTTCTTCCGAAAAAGCAAACAGTACATCGGGAGTTATGTTGACGGGGCATGGAATTGAATGACCCGTCGCGGGCCGCCGGGTCATCTCACCCGGCCATCCCGGGGAGCGTTTTTCCCGGCAGCATCGGGGAAACTCTTGCTTTCACTGCCCGCTGCCCAAGTCCCCACTCGCATCGGCCCCCCGCGCCAACAAGCCAACGCTGCCGAATCGGCAGACACTGCTGCCGAATCTGCCGACACTGCCCCGCGGGCTGCCACTGCCCCAGTGTCTAAACCAGCGGTCTTTCTCATCGAGCCTTGGACTATCCAGTCCGTCCTGACTCATCGCCAGCACCTGCTGCCGATTCTGCCGACTTTGCCGATTTTCTCGGCGCTGCCGATTCCAACACTGCGCCCACCGTGTCTGAACCAGCGCTGTTTCGTCAGCGTGTCCCCTCGACGAATTTTCCTGCTTGGCCTGGACAGTCCACCGTCCAGCCCGTGTTCGTCGAAAAATCTGCGCTGCCGATTCTGCCGACTTTGCCGATTTCGTCGGCGCTGCCGATTCCAACACTGCCCGCCGTGCCTGAACCAGCGCTGTTTCGTCAGCGTGTCCCCTCGACAAATTTTCCTGCCTGGCCTGGACAGTCCATCGCCCAGCCCATGTTCGTCGCAAAATCTGCGCTGCCGATTTTCCCCGACGAACCTGCAGCCGCACAAATCTGCGCTGCCGAATCTGCCGACACTGTCCCGCGGGCTGCCACTGCCCCAGTGTCTAAACCAGCAGTCTTTCTCGTCGAGCCTTGGACTATCCAGCCCGTCCAGACCCATCGCCAGCACCCGCTGCCGATTCTGCCGACTTTGCCGATTTCGTCGGCGCTGCCGATTCCACCACTGCCCGCCGTGCCTGAACCAGCGCTGTTTCGTCAGCGTGTCCCCTCGATGAATTTTCCTGCATGGCCCGGCCAGTCCAGCGTCCAGCCCATGTTCGTCGAAAAATCTGCGCTGCCGATTCTGCCGACTTTGCCGATTTCGTCGGCGCTGCCGATTCCAACACTGCC
>NC_084853.1:9411273-9413773 GCF_951802175.1 Populus nigra
AATGCGGGAACCCCGGCAGCTCGCCTGCCGCGGCCAGCGACGTCGGGGACGCTGGCCTGCGCTGTCGAGCCCGCGAGGGCTGTCTCCGCGGCAGGCCCCCCCTGAACGGGGCACGACAGGCCACCGCGCTGGCTCGTCCAGCGTCGACAGTCCCTCGTCCAGGTTTCAGATCGCGCCAAGTCGAACCCATGACCTGCTCAAGCCATCGTGCGCTGCCGAATTCGCATCTGCGTGTAGGCTGCCATTCCACGCGGCAGCCCCTGTTTTCGTCAGCGTGCCCCCCTGACGAATTTTCCTGCCTGGCCCAGTCCAGCGTCCAGCCCCTGTTCGTCGAAAAATCTGCGCTGCCGATTTTCCACGCGGCAGCCCCTCTTTTCGTCAGCGTGCCCCCCTGACGAATTTTCCTGCCTGGCCCGGCCAGTCCAGCCCCTGTTCGTCGAAAAATCTGCGCTGCCGATTTTCCACGCGGCAGCCCCTCTTTTCGTCAGCGTGCCCCCCTGACGAATTTTCCTGCCTGGCCCGGCCGGTCCAGCATCCAGCCCCTGTTCGTCGAAAAATCTGCGCTGCCGATTTTCCACGCGGCAGCCCCTGTTTTCCTCAGCGTGCCCCCCTGACGAATGTTCGTCGAAAAATCTGCGCTGCCGATTTTCCACGCGGCAGCCCCTCTTTTCGTCAGCGTGCCCCCCTGACGAATGTTCGTCGAAAAATCTGCGCTGCCGATTTTCCACGCGGCAGCCCCTCTTTTCGTCAGCGTGCCCCCTGACGAATTTTCCTGCCTGGCCCAGTCCAGCGTCCAGCCCCTGTTCGTCGAAAAATCTGCGCTGCCGATTTTCCACGCGGCAGCCCCTCTTTTCGTCAGCGTGCCCCCCTGACGAATTTTCCTGCCTGGCCCGGCCGGTCCAGCATCCAGCCCCTGTTCGTCGAAAAATCTGCGCTGCCGATTTTCCACGCGGCAGCCCCTCTTTTCGTCAGCGTGCCCCCCTGACGAATTTTCCTGCCTGGCCCGGCCAGTCCAGCCCCTGTTCGTCGAAAAATCTGCGCTGCCGATTTTCCACGCGGCAGCCCCTCTTTTCGTCAGCGTGCCCCCCTGACGAATTTTCCTGCCTGGCCCGGCCGGTCCAGCCCCTGTTCGTCGAAAAATCTGCGCTGCCGATTTTCCACTCCGCAGCCCCTGTTTTCGTCAGCGTGGCCCCCTGACGAATTTTCCTGCCTGGCCCGGCCAGTCCAGCGCCCAGCCCCTGTTCGTCGAAAAATCTGCGCTGCCGATTTTCCCCGACGAACCTGCAGCTGCACAAATCCGCGCTGCCACTGCCCCATTGTCTGGACCAACAATCTTTTCCATCAAGCCCTGGACTATAAATCGTCCAGACTCATCGCCAGCACCCGCTGCCGATTCTGCCGACTTTGCCGATTTCGTCGGCGCTGCCGATTCCAACACTGCCCGCCGTGCCTGAACCAGCGCTGTTTCGTCAGCGTGTCCCCTTGACGAATTTCCCTGCCTGGCCTGGACAGTCCATCTTCCAGCCCATGTTCATCGAAAAATCTGCGCTGCCGATTTCCCCGACGAACCTGCAGCTGCACAAATCTGCGCTGCCGATTTCCCCCCCTGTCGGCATGGCTGCCGCTGCCCCGATGTCCAGACCAACAGTCTTTTTTGTCGACTTTGCCGATTTTGTCCGCGCTGCCGATTCCAACACTACCCCCTGCATCCAAACCAGCATTGTTTCGTCAGCTCTTCCCCTGACGATTTTAGCCCTGTAACAAACAGTAGGCCTCCAATCCCGCCAACGGGAGCCAAGTTGATAGGGAAGAGAATTGAATGACGCGCCTGGTCCTCGCACCCCGCCACCCGAGGGGCCTTTTTCCCGGCAGCCTCTGAAAAACTCTAGCTTTCACGGTCCTCGCCGCCCCTCACCACCATGGCAGGCCTCTAATCCCACCCATCAGCAGTTGTAGCCGATAGGGCAGTGATTTGAATGACGCGTCGCGGGCCTCCGGGTCATCTCACCCGGCCATTAATTGGAGCGTTTTTGGCTGGCCGAGGATGGGGGGATGGATCTCTTCTTCCGAAAAAGCAAACAGTACATCGGGAGTTATGTTGACGGGGCATGGAATTGAATGACCCGTCGCGGGCCGCCGGGTCATCTCACCCGGCCATCCCGGGGAGCGTTTTTCCCGGCAGCATCGGGGAAACTCTTGCTTTCACTGCCCGTTGCCCAAGTCCCCACTCGCATCGGCCCCCCGCGCCAACAAGCCAACGCTGCCGAATCGGCAGACACTGCTGCCGAATCTGCCGACACTGCCCCGCGGGCTGCCACTGCCCCAGTGTCTAAACCAGCGGTCTTTCTCATCGAGCCTTGGACTATCCAGTCCGTCCTGACTCATCGCCAGCACCTGCTGCCGATTCTGCCGACTTTGCCGATTTTCTCGGCGCTGCCGATTCCAACACTGCGCCCACCGTGTCTGAACCAGCGCTGTTTCGTCAGCGTGTCCCCTCGAC
>NC_084853.1:9423773-9426273 GCF_951802175.1 Populus nigra
AGCGCCTAGCCTCTCCCACGCAGGGGGCAGGCCAGAACGCGGGGGGCCAGGGCCCGAAGGCAGCCCCCCCGCGGGCGAGAGAGCAAGCCAGCAGGGGCTGTCCGCGCGTCGCGCAGCGCGGCATGGCTGCGGGGGCCGCGCGCGCGCGCCCAAGCGCCCAAGGGCCCCCAAGGGCCCCAGGCCCTCAGGCCCCAGCGCCCCAGCGCCCAGCGCGGGCGGGCGCGCGCGCGCGTGTGGTCTTTGAGGGGCGCCGGCCTGGTGGCTCCCTAAAGAGCAATAAGTGTCATTGCAGCTCTGGCAGGGGGAGACACTACTAGGTCCCAGCTGTCACCCCCCCTCTAAAAAATTCATTTCTTGGTATTTTGAGCTGAAATTTTGCACAGAGGTTGGCAAAAATCCAATCCACCTTCATTAATTTTCCCAGAATTTTTCGAGGTCGGGAAGTATTTGTTTTAATTTTCCTACCATTAGAAATCGAGTAAATCCGCAAAACTAGGAACCGGCCCGGAATGACCCCAAATTCAGTGGGCAGCCTCATAAAAATATGGCTGATTTTACTGGATTGGTTTCATGTGGAAAGCACGACGTTTTCTTGTAGGAATGCGGGAACCCCGGCAGCTCGCCTGCCGCGGCCAGCGACGTCGGGGACGCTGGCCTGCGCTGTCGAGCCCGCGAGGGCTGTCTCCGCGGCAGGCCCCCCCTGAACGGGGCACGACAGGCCACCGCGCTGGCTCGTCCAGCGTCGACAGTCCCTCGTCCAGGTTTCAGATCGCGCCAAGTCGAACCCATGACCTGCTCAAGCCATCGTGCGCTGCCGAATTCGCATCTGCGTGTAGGCTGCCATTCCACGCGGCAGCCCCTGTTTTCGTCAGCGTGCCCCCCTGACGAATTTTCCTGCCTGGCCCAGTCCAGCGTCCAGCCCCTGTTCGTCGAAAAATCTGCGCTGCCGATTTTCCACGCGGCAGCCCCTCTTTTCGTCAGCGTGCCCCCCTGACGAATTTTCCTGCCTGGCCCGGCCAGTCCAGCCCCTGTTCGTCGAAAAATCTGCGCTGCCGATTTTCCACGCGGCAGCCCCTCTTTTCGTCAGCGTGCCCCCCTGACGAATTTTCCTGCCTGGCCCGGCCGGTCCAGCATCCAGCCCCTGTTCGTCGAAAAATCTGCGCTGCCGATTTTCCACGCGGCAGCCCCTGTTTTCCTCAGCGTGCCCCCCTGACGAATGTTCGTCGAAAAATCTGCGCTGCCGATTTTCCACGCGGCAGCCCCTCTTTTCGTCAGCGTGCCCCCCTGACGAATGTTCGTCGAAAAATCTGCGCTGCCGATTTTCCACGCGGCAGCCCCTCTTTTCGTCAGCGTGCCCCCTGACGAATTTTCCTGCCTGGCCCAGTCCAGCGTCCAGCCCCTGTTCGTCGAAAAATCTGCGCTGCCGATTTTCCACGCGGCAGCCCCTCTTTTCGTCAGCGTGCCCCCCTGACGAATTTTCCTGCCTGGCCCGGCCGGTCCAGCATCCAGCCCCTGTTCGTTGAAAAATCTGCGCTGCCGATTTTCCACTCCGCAGCCCCTGTTTTCGTCAGCGTGCCCCCCTGACGAATTTTCCTGCCTGGCCCGGCCAGTCCAGCGCCCAGCCCCTGTTCGTCGAAAAATCTGCGCTGCCGATTTTCCCCGACGAACCTGCAGCTGCACAAATCCGCGCTGCCACTGCCCCATTGTCTGGACCAACAGTCTTTTCCATCAAGCCCTGGACTATAAATCGTCCAGACTCATCGCCAGCACCCGCTGCCGATTCTGCCGACTTTGCCGATTTCGTCGGCGCTGCCGATTCCAACACTGCCCGCCGTGCCTGAACCAGCGCTGTTTCGTCAGCGTGTCCCCTTGACGAATTTCCCTGCCTGGCCTGGACAGTCCATCTTCCAGCCCATGTTCATCGAAAAATCTGCGCTGCCGATTTCCCCGACGAACCTGCAGCTGCACAAATCTGCGCTGCCGATTTCCCCCCCTGTCGGCATGGCTGCCGCTGCCCCGATGTCCAGACCAACAGTCTTTTTTGTCGACTTTGCCGATTTTGTCCGCGCTGCCGATTCCAACACTACCCCCTGCATCCAAACCAGCATTGTTTCGTCAGCTCTTCCCCTGACGATTTTAGCCCTGTAACAAACAGTAGGCCTCCAATCCCGCCAACGGGAGCCAAGTTGATAGGGAAGAGAATTGAATGACGCGCCTGGTCCTCGCACCCCGCCACCCGAGGGGCCTTTTTCCCGGCAGCCTCTGAAAAACTCTAGCTTTCACGGTCCTCGCCGCCCCTCACCACCATGGCAGGCCTCTAATCCCACCCATCAGCAGTTGTAGCCGATAGGGCAGTGATTTGAATGACGCGTCGCGGGCCTCCGGGTCATCTCACCCGGCCATTAATTGGAGCGTTTTTGGCTGGCCGAGGATGGGGGGATGGATCTCTTCTTCCGAAAAAGCAAACAGTACATCGGGAGTTATGTTGACGGGGCATGGA
>NC_084853.1:9436273-9438773 GCF_951802175.1 Populus nigra
GGAACCCCGGCGGCTCGCCTGCCGCGGCCAGCGACGTCGGGCTGGCCCCTGCAGCGCCTAGCCTCTCCCACGCGGGGGGCAGGCCAGAGCGCGGGGGGCCAGGGCCCGAAGGCAGCCCCCCCGCGGGCGAGAGAGCAAGCCAGCAGGGGCTGTCGCCTGCCGCGGCCAGCGACGTCGGGCTGGCCCCTGCAGCGCCTAGCCTCTCCCACGCGGGGGGCAGGCCAGAACGCGGGGGGCCAGGGCCCGAAGGCAGCCCCCCCGCGGGCGAGAGAGCAAGCCAGCAGGGGCTGTCGCCTGCCGCGGCCAGCGACGTCGGGCTGGCCCCTGCCGCGGCCAGCGATGTCGGGCTGTCGCCTGCCGCGGCCAGCGACGTCGGGCTGGCCCCTGCAGCGCCTAGCCTCTCCCACGCAGGGGGCAGGCCAGAACGCGGGGGGCCAGGGCCCGAAGGCAGCCCCCCCGCGGGCGAGAGAGCAAGCCAGCAGGGGCTGTCCGCGCGTCGCGCAGCGCGGCATGGCTGCGGGGGCCGCGCGCGCGCGCCCAAGCGCCCAAGGGCCCCCAAGGGCCCCAGGCCCTCAGGCCCCAGCGCCCCAGCGCCCAGCGCGGGCGGGCGCGCGCGCGCGTGTGGTCTTTGAGGGGCGCCGGCCTGGTGGCTCCCTAAAGAGCAATAAGTGTCATTGCAGCTCTGGCAGGGGGAGACACTACTAGGTCCCAGCTGTCACCCCCCCTCTAAAAAATTCATTTCTTGGTATTTTGAGCTGAAATTTTGCACAGAGGTTGGCAAAAATCCAATCCACCTTCATTAATTTTCCCAGAATTTTTCGAGGTCGGGAAGTATTTGTTTTAATTTTCCTACCATTAGAAATCGAGTAAATCCGCAAAACTAGGAACCGGCCCGGAATGACCCCAAATTCAGTGGGCAGCCTCATAAAAATATGGCTGATTTTACTGGATTGGTTTCATGTGGAAAGCACGACGTTTTCTTGTAGGAATGCGGGAACCCCGGCAGCTCGCCTGCCGCGGCCAGCGACGTCGGGGACGCTGGCCTGCGCTGTCGAGCCCGCGAGGGCTGTCTCCGCGGCAGGCCCCCCCTGAACGGGGCACGACAGGCCACCGCGCTGGCTCGTCCAGCGTCGACAGTCCCTCGTCCAGGTTTCAGATCGCGCCAAGTCGAACCCATGACCTGCTCAAGCCATCGTGCGCTGCCGAATTCGCATCTGCGTGTAGGCTGCCATTCCACGCGGCAGCCCCTGTTTTCGTCAGCGTGCCCCCCTGACGAATTTTCCTGCCTGGCCCAGTCCAGCGTCCAGCCCCTGTTCGTCGAAAAATCTGCGCTGCCGATTTTCCACGCGGCAGCCCCTCTTTTCGTCAGCGTGCCCCCCTGACGAATTTTCCTGCCTGGCCCGGCCAGTCCAGCCCCTGTTCGTCGAAAAATCTGCGCTGCCGATTTTCCACGCGGCAGCCCCTCTTTTCGTCAGCGTGCCCCCCTGACGAATTTTCCTGCCTGGCCCGGCCGGTCCAGCATCCAGCCCCTGTTCGTCGAAAAATCTGCGCTGCCGATTTTCCACGCGGCAGCCCCTGTTTTCCTCAGCGTGCCCCCCTGACGAATGTTCGTCGAAAAATCTGCGCTGCCGATTTTCCACGCGGCAGCCCCTCTTTTCGTCAGCGTGCCCCCCTGACGAATGTTCGTCGAAAAATCTGCGCTGCCGATTTTCCACGCGGCAGCCCCTCTTTTCGTCAGCGTGCCCCCTGACGAATTTTCCTGCCTGGCCCAGTCCAGCGTCCAGCCCCTGTTCGTCGAAAAATCTGCGCTGCCGATTTTCCACGCGGCAGCCCCTCTTTTCGTCAGCGTGCCCCCCTGACGAATTTTCCTGCCTGGCCCGGCCGGTCCAGCATCCAGCCCCTGTTCGTCGAAAAATCTGCGCTGCCGATTTTCCACGCGGCAGCCCCTGTTTTCCTCAGCGTGCCCCCCTGACGAATGTTCGTCGAAAAATCTGCGCTGCCGATTTTCCACGCGGCAGCCCCTCTTTTCGTCAGCGTGCCCCCCTGACGAATGTTCGTCGAAAAATCTGCGCTGCCGATTTTCCACGCGGCAGCCCCTCTTTTCGTCAGCGTGCCCCCTGACGAATTTTCCTGCCTGGCCCAGTCCAGCGTCCAGCCCCTGTTCGTCGAAAAATCTGCGCTGCCGATTTTCCACGCGGCAGCCCCTCTTTTCGTCAGCGTGCCCCCTGACGAATTTTCCTGCCTGGCCCGGCCAGCGTCCAGCCCCTGTTCGTCGAAAAATCTGCGCTGCCGATTTTCCACGCGGCAGCCCCTCTTTTCGTCAGCGTGCCCCCCTGACGAATTTTCCTGCCTGGCCCGGCCGGTCCAGCATCCAGCCCCTGTTCGTCGAAAAATCTGCGCTGCCGATTTTCCACGCGGCAGCCCCTGTTTTCCTCAGCGTGGCCCCCTGACGAATTTTCCTGCCTGGCCCGGCCAGTCCAGCGCCCAGCCCCTGTTCGTC
>NC_084853.1:9448773-9453773 GCF_951802175.1 Populus nigra
CCCCGGCTCGCAAGACGGAGGCCAGGCCTCGGCAGCGGGCACGTCACGCCACGAGGTCGGGGATTGCGAGGAGAGCCAACGCATGGGCGCGCGCACGGCAATTTAATGCCACGCCCACGCCAGCGTAGAGCTCTCCTCGCAATCCCCAAGCTCGGCGGTCCGCACCAGCCACGTCGGCCAGGCCTCCGACTTGCGAGCAGGGGCAGCGGCCACCGCCGCCGTGACGTCGCGGCAAGCAGACAGCCGCGCAGCAGCTGCCAGCACCTTGGCACAAGCACGGCAAATGAATGCCACGCCCACGCCGCGGATAAGCAGCCCCAACGCGCCCGACGGCTTGGAGCGGGTCCCGAAGACGGTGGCCGGAATCGGGTCGTCGCCGGCCGGAAAACGGGTCATCGATGCCGGCAATACTTCGGGCCATGAGGCCCCCCACCTTAGTCCGAGTTTAGCAACAGCCCACATATCCCCCGCGGCAGGCCTATGGGCGCCAGGCCAGCGCGCCCCATGGCCAGTCAGGGGGCACCCCCCTAAAGAGCAATAAGTGTCATTGAAGCTCTGGCAGGGGGAGACACTACTAGGTCCCAGCTGTCACCCCCCCTCTAAAAAATTCATTTCTTGGTATTTTGAGCTGAAATTTTGCACAGAGGTTGGCAAAAATCCAATCCAACTTTATTAATTTTTCCAGAATTTTTCGAGGTCGGGAAGTATTTTTTTTTATTTTCCTACCATTAAAAATCGAGGAAATCGGAAAAAATAGGAACCGGCTCGGAATGACCCCAAATTCAGTGGGCAGCCTCATAAAAATATGGCTGATTTTACTGGATTGATTTCATGTGGAAAGCACGACGTTTTGTTGTAGGAATGCGGGAACCCCGGCGGCTCGCCTGCCGCGGCCAGCGACGTCGGGCTGGCCCCTGCAGCGCCTAGCCTCTCCCACGCGGGGGGCAGGCCAGAGCGCGGGGGGCCAGGGCCCGAAGGCAGCCCCCCCGCGGGCGAGAGAGCAAGCCAGCAGGGGCTGTCGCCTGCCGCGGCCAGCGACGTCGGGCTGGCCCCTGCAGCGCCTAGCCTCTCCCACGCGGGGGGCAGGCCAGAACGCGGGGGGCCAGGGCCCGAAGGCAGCCCCCCCGCGGGCGAGAGAGCAAGCCAGCAGGGGCTGTCGCCTGCCGCGGCCAGCGACGTCGGGCTGGCCCCTGCCGCGGCCAGCGATGTCGGGCTGTCGCCTGCCGCGGCCAGCGACGTCGGGCTGGCCCCTGCAGCGCCTAGCCTCTCCCACGCAGGGGGCAGGCCAGAACGCGGGGGGCCAGGGCCCGAAGGCAGCCCCCCCGCGGGCGAGAGAGCAAGCCAGCAGGGGCTGTCCGCGCGTCGCGCAGCGCGGCATGGCTGCGGGGGCCGCGCGCGCGCGCCCAAGCGCCCAAGGGCCCCCAAGGGCCCCAGGCCCTCAGGCCCCAGCGCCCCAGCGCCCAGCGCGGGCGGGCGCGCGCGCGCGTGTGGTCTTTGAGGGGCGCCGGCCTGGTGGCTCCCTAAAGAGCAATAAGTGTCATTGCAGCTCTGGCAGGGGGAGACACTACTAGGTCCCAGCTGTCACCCCCCCTCTAAAAAATTCATTTCTTGGTATTTTGAGCTGAAATTTTGCACAGAGGTTGGCAAAAATCCAATCCACCTTCATTAATTTTCCCAGAATTTTTCGAGGTCGGGAAGTATTTGTTTTAATTTTCCTACCATTAGAAATCGAGTAAATCCGCAAAACTAGGAACCGGCCCGGAATGACCCCAAATTCAGTGGGCAGCCTCATAAAAATATGGCTGATTTTACTGGATTGGTTTCATGTGGAAAGCACGACGTTTTCTTGTAGGAATGCGGGAACCCCGGCAGCTCGCCTGCCGCGGCCAGCGACGTCGGGGACGCTGGCCTGCGCTGTCGAGCCCGCGAGGGCTGTCTCCGCGGCAGGCCCCCCCTGAACGGGGCACGACAGGCCACCGCGCTGGCTCGTCCAGCGTCGACAGTCCCTCGTCTAGGTTTCAGATCGCGCCAAGTCGAACCCATGACCTGCTCAAGCCATCGTGCGCTGCCGAATTCGCATCTGCGTGTAGGCTGCCATTCCACGCGGCAGCCCCTGTTTTCGTCAGCGTGCCCCCCTGACGAATTTTCCTGCCTGGCCCAGTCCAGCGTCCAGCCCCTGTTCGTCGAAAAATCTGCGCTGCCGATTTTCCACGCGGCAGCCCCTCTTTTCGTCAGCGTGCCCCCCTGACGAATTTTCCTGCCTGGCCCGGCCAGTCCAGCCCCTGTTCGTCGAAAAATCTGCGCTGCCGATTTTCCACGCGGCAGCCCCTCTTTTCGTCAGCGTGCCCCCCTGACGAATTTTCCTGCCTGGCCCGGCCGGTCCAGCATCCAGCCCCTGTTCGTCGAAAAATCTGCGCTGCCGATTTTCCACGCGGCAGCCCCTGTTTTCCTCAGCGTGCCCCCCTGACGAATGTTCGTCGAAAAATCTGCGCTGCCGATTTTCCACGCGGCAGCCCCTCTTTTCGTCAGCGTGCCCCCCTGACGAATGTTCGTCGAAAAATCTGCGCTGCCGATTTTCCACGCGGCAGCCCCTCTTTTCGTCAGCGTGCCCCCTGACGAATTTTCCTGCCTGGCCCAGTCCAGCGTCCAGCCCCTGTTCGTCGAAAAATCTGCGCTGCCGATTTTCCACGCGGCAGCCCCTCTTTTCGTCAGCGTGCCCCCCTGACGAATTTTCCTGCCTGGCCCGGCCGGTCCAGCATCCAGCCCCTGTTCGTCGAAAAATCTGCGCTGCCGATTTTCCACGCGGCAGCCCCTCTTTTCGTCAGCGTGCCCCCCTGACGAATTTTCCTGCCTGGCCCGGCCAGTCCAGCCCCTGTTCGTCGAAAAATCTGCGCTGCCGATTTTCCACGCGGCAGCCCCTCTTTTCGTCAGCGTGCCCCCCTGACGAATTTTCCTGCCTGGCCCGGCCGGTCCAGCCCCTGTTCGTCGAAAAATCTGCGCTGCCGATTTTCCACTCCGCAGCCCCTGTTTTCGTCAGCGTGGCCCCCTGACGAATTTTCCTGCCTGGCCCGGCCAGTCCAGCGCCCAGCCCCTGTTCGTCGAAAAATCTGCGCTGCCGATTTTCCCCGACGAACCTGCAGCTGCACAAATCCGCGCTGCCACTGCCCCATTGTCTGGACCAACAATCTTTTCCATCAAGCCCTGGACTATAAATCGTCCAGACTCATCGCCAGCACCCGCTGCCGATTCTGCCGACTTTGCCGATTTCGTCGGCGCTGCCGATTCCAACACTGCCCGCCGTGCCTGAACCAGCGCTGTTTCGTCAGCGTGTCCCCTTGACGAATTTCCCTGCCTGGCCTGGACAGTCCATCTTCCAGCCCATGTTCATCGAAAAATCTGCGCTGCCGATTTCCCCGACGAACCTGCAGCTGCACAAATCTGCGCTGCCGATTTCCCCCCCTGTCGGCATGGCTGCCGCTGCCCCGATGTCCAGACCAACAGTCTTTTTTGTCGACTTTGCCGATTTTGTCCGCGCTGCCGATTCCAACACTACCCCCTGCATCCAAACCAGCATTGTTTCGTCAGCTCTTCCCCTGACGATTTTAGCCCTGTAACAAACAGTAGGCCTCCAATCCCGCCAACGGGAGCCAAGTTGATAGGGAAGAGAATTGAATGACGCGCCTGGTCCTCGCACCCCGCCACCCGAGGGGCCTTTTTCCCGGCAGCCTCTGAAAAACTCTAGCTTTCACGGTCCTCGCCGCCCCTCACCACCATGGCAGGCCTCTAATCCCACCCATCAGCAGTTGTAGCCGATAGGGCAGTGATTTGAATGACGCGTCGCGGGCCTCCGGGTCATCTCACCCGGCCATTAATTGGAGCGTTTTTGGCTGGCCGAGGATGGGGGGATGGATCTCTTCTTCCGAAAAAGCAAACAGTACATCGGGAGTTATGTTGACGGGGCATGGAATTGAATGACCCGTCGCGGGCCGCCGGGTCATCTCACCCGGCCATCCCGGGGAGCGTTTTTCCCGGCAGCATCGGGGAAACTCTTGCTTTCACTGCCCGCTGCCCAAGTCCCCACTCGCATCGGCCCCCCGCGCCAACAAGCCAACGCTGCCGAATCGGCAGACACTGCTGCCGAATCTGCCGACACTGCCCCGCGGGCTGCCACTGCCCCAGTGTCTAAACCAGCGGTCTTTCTCATCGAGCCTTGGACTATCCAGTCCGTCCTGACTCATCGCCAGCACCTGCTGCCGATTCTGCCGACTTTGCCGATTTTCTCGGCGCTGCCGATTCCAACACTGCGCCCACCGTGTCTGAACCAGCGCTGTTTCGTCAGCGTGTCCCCTCGACGAATTTTCCTGCCTGGCCTGGACAGTCCACCGTCCAGCCCGTGTTCGTCGAAAAATCTGCGCTGCCGATTCTGCCGACTTTGCCGATTTCGTCGACGCTGCCGATTCCAACACTGCCCGCCGTGCCTGAACCAGCGCTGTTTCGTCAGCGTGTCCCCTCGACAAATTTTCCTGCCTGGCCTGGACAGTCCATCGCCCAGCCCATGTTCGTCGCAAAATCTGCGCTGCCGATTTTCCCCGACGAACCTGCAGCCGCACAAATCTGCGCTGCCGAATCTGCCGACACTGTCCCGCGGGCTGCCACTGCCCCAGTGTCTAAACCAGCAGTCTTTCTCGTCGAGCCTTGGACTATCCAGCCCGTCCAGACCCATCGCCAGCACCCGCTGCCGATTCTGCCGACTTTGCCGATTTCGTCGGCGCTGCCGATTCCACCACTGCCCGCCGTGCCTGAACCAGCGCTGTTTCGTCAGCGTGTCCCCTCGATGAATTTTCCTGCATGGCCCGGCCAGTCCAGCGTCCAGCCCATGTTCGTCGAAAAATCTGCGCTGTCGATTCTGCCGACTTTGCCGATTTCGTCGGCGCTGCCGATTCCAACACTGCCCGCCGTGCCTGAACCAGCGCTGTTTCGTCAGCGTGTCCCCTCGACAA
>NC_084853.1:9463773-9466273 GCF_951802175.1 Populus nigra
ACCCATGACCTGCTCAAGCCATCGTGCGCTGCCGAATTCGCATCTGCGTGTAGGCTGCCATTCCACGCGGCAGCCCCTGTTTTCGTCAGCGTGCCCCCCTGACGAATTTTCCTGCCTGGCCCAGTCCAGCGTCCAGCCCCTGTTCGTCGAAAAATCTGCGCTGCCGATTTTCCACGCGGCAGCCCCTCTTTTCGTCAGCGTGCCCCCCTGACGAATTTTCCTGCCTGGCCCGGCCAGTCCAGCCCCTGTTCGTCGAAAAATCTGCGCTGCCGATTTTCCACGCGGCAGCCCCTCTTTTCGTCAGCGTGCCCCCCTGACGAATTTTCCTGCCTGGCCCGGCCGGTCCAGCATCCAGCCCCTGTTCGTCGAAAAATCTGCGCTGCCGATTTTCCACGCGGCAGCCCCTGTTTTCCTCAGCGTGCCCCCCTGACGAATGTTCGTCGAAAAATCTGCGCTGCCGATTTTCCACGCGGCAGCCCCTCTTTTCGTCAGCGTGCCCCCCTGACGAATGTTCGTCGAAAAATCTGCGCTGCCGATTTTCCACGCGGCAGCCCCTCTTTTCGTCAGCGTGCCCCCTGACGAATTTTCCTGCCTGGCCCAGTCCAGCGTCCAGCCCCTGTTCGTCGAAAAATCTGCGCTGCCGATTTTCCACGCGGCAGCCCCTCTTTTCGTCAGCGTGCCCCCCTGACGAATTTTCCTGCCTGGCCCGGCCGGTCCAGCATCCAGCCCCTGTTCGTCGAAAAATCTGCGCTGCCGATTTTCCACGCGGCAGCCCCTCTTTTCGTCAGCGTGCCCCCCTGACGAATTTTCCTGCCTGGCCCGGCCAGTCCAGCCCCTGTTCGTCGAAAAATCTGCGCTGCCGATTTTCCACGCGGCAGCCCCTCTTTTCGTCAGCGTGCCCCCCTGACGAATTTTCCTGCCTGGCCCGGCCGGTCCAGCCCCTGTTCGTCGAAAAATCTGCGCTGCCGATTTTCCACTCCGCAGCCCCTGTTTTCGTCAGCGTGGCCCCCTGACGAATTTTCCTGCCTGGCCCGGCCAGTCCAGCGCCCAGCCCCTGTTCGTCGAAAAATCTGCGCTGCCGATTTTCCCCGACGAACCTGCAGCTGCACAAATCCGCGCTGCCACTGCCCCATTGTCTGGACCAACAATCTTTTCCATCAAGCCCTGGACTATAAATCGTCCAGACTCATCGCCAGCACCCGCTGCCG
Source organism: Populus nigra (assembly GCF_951802175.1). Lineage (NCBI taxonomy): Eukaryota > Viridiplantae > Streptophyta > Magnoliopsida > Malpighiales > Salicaceae > Populus > Populus nigra. Next base: position 9,464,982 of record NC_084853.1, read on the forward strand.
ATTCTGCCGACTTTGCCGATTTCGTCGGCGCTGCCGATTCCAACACTGCCCGCCGTGCCTGAACCAGCGCTGTTTCGTCAGCGTGTCCCCTTGACGAATTTCCCTGCCTGGCCTGGACAGTCCATCTTCCAGCCCATGTTCATCGAAAAATCTGCGCTGCCGATTTCCCCGACGAACCTGCAGCTGCACAAATCTGCGCTGCCGATTTCCCCCCCTGTCGGCATGGCTGCCGCTGCCCCGATGTCCAGACCAACAGTCTTTTTTGTCGACTTTGCCGATTTTGTCCGCGCTGCCGATTCCAACACTACCCCCTGCATCCAAACCAGCATTGTTTCGTCAGCTCTTCCCCTGACGATTTTAGCCCTGTAACAAACAGTAGGCCTCCAATCCCGCCAACGGGAGCCAAGTTGATAGGGAAGAGAATTGAATGACGCGCCTGGTCCTCGCACCCCGCCACCCGAGGGGCCTTTTTCCCGGCAGCCTCTGAAAAACTCTAGCTTTCACGGTCCTCGCCGCCCCTCACCACCATGGCAGGCCTCTAATCCCACCCATCAGCAGTTGTAGCCGATAGGGCAGTGATTTGAATGACGCGTCGCGGGCCTCCGGGTCATCTCACCCGGCCATTAATTGGAGCGTTTTTGGCTGGCCGAGGATGGGGGGATGGATCTCTTCTTCCGAAAAAGCAAACAGTACATCGGGAGTTATGTTGACGGGGCATGGAATTGAATGACCCGTCGCGGGCCGCCGGGTCATCTCACCCGGCCATCCCGGGGAGCGTTTTTCCCGGCAGCATCGGGGAAACTCTTGCTTTCACTGCCCGCTGCCCAAGTCCCCACTCGCATCGGCCCCCCGCGCCAACAAGCCAACGCTGCCGAATCGGCAGACACTGCTGCCGAATCTGCCGACACTGCCCCGCGGGCTGCCACTGCCCCAGTGTCTAAACCAGCGGTCTTTCTCATCGAGCCTTGGACTATCCAGTCCGTCCTGACTCATCGCCAGCACCTGCTGCCGATTCTGCCGACTTTGCCGATTTTCTCGGCGCTGCCGATTCCAACACTGCGCCCACCGTGTCTGAACCAGCGCTGTTTCGTCAGCGTGTCCCCTCGACGAATTTTCCTGCCTGGCCTGGACAGTCCACCGTCCAGCCCGTGTTCGTCGAAAAATCTGCGCTGCCGATTCTGCCGACTTTGCCGATTTCGTCGGCGCTGCCGATTCCAACACTGCCCGCCGTGCCTGAACCAGCGCTGTTTCGTCAGCGTGTCCCCTCGACAAATTTTCCTGCCTGGCCTGGA
>NC_084853.1:9473773-9481273 GCF_951802175.1 Populus nigra
ATGCTTATCCAAGCTTGCCAGTGTTCTGGGGACGCCAATCCAATGTGATAAACTGACGTCCACAAAGGAGAGGCTGTCATATGCTCGTGTCTTGGTGGAAGTGGATTTGCTTGAGGACCTTCGGTCTTCCATTGATGTAGTGCTGCCAAATGGAAACCTTCTCTGTCAAAAGGTCATATATGAGACCTTGCCAAAATTCTGTAAAAGCTGCCAAGTGCTTGGGCATTCCACCGGAGCATGCTTAAAAAATCAGGCTGCTCCTAGACAAATGGAGAAGAAAGGAACAGAACAGGAGACTGCCCCGTCCAAAGGCAGTGTTTTACTCAGTCCCCGTGTTGCTGTTCCCACAGATTCTCAACATAACTCCCCTGTTGTTACTCCCACAGGCCCGCAGCTCAACCTCTCTGTTGAAGTTCCCACTGACCCCCAGGTTTCTGAGAATGCTCAGGAGGAGCAGCAACGTGACCAAGCCCCAGTTGCGGTAGTTTCAGAAGGCTGGGAAACTGTAAGGAGGAAGAAACATGGTAATAAGCACCACTCACCTTCACCAAAGGTTTTGCCTGCAGTGAATAGTCGTTCTTCTACTCAGACTGTATCCACCAAGGGGAAGGCAATTGCAGCCACAGTTGATGTCTATGTCAACAGAATGCAGCACAAAGGTACATCGGGTATGCCCTCTAGGAGCTTGGTGCAAAGGAACTCCAACAAATCATCTGGTAGTGGTGGGGAACCCCCCACTCTTCCTCAATCATGTTAGTCCACTGCTGGAATGTGAGAGGGCTCAACAGCCCTCTCAAACAACATGAGGTAGTAAGCCTCATGAAGAAAAATAAGGTGGATGTTTGTGGTCTTTTAGAGACCAAGTTGTCTCTGGCAAAAGTAGAGTGTTTGCATAAATTTCGGTTGAAGACATGGAAGTTTATAAGCAATGCTGGCGATGCAGCTTATGCCCGTATACTTGTGTTTTGGAATCCTGACACAGTAAAAGTTGAGATGCTTCACTCCTCTGCTCAGGGGATTCACGTTCTAGTTACAAGCTTGGTTCAGCAATTCTGTTTTACAGCCACGTTCATATATGGTTTCAACACCATTTCGGCCAGGAGGACTTTGTGGGCAGACCTTAGAAGATGGAGTGTGGACTCTCCATGGCTCCTACTTGGAGACTTTAACTCAATCCTCTCTCAGGAGGACAAGCACAATGGGGAGCCAGTATCTACCTACGAAATTTCAGACTTCAGGGAGTGCTGCTCTGATCTTGGTATTGCCGACTTGCATGCTACAGGCTCCCACTTCACATGGTCAAATGGCACGGTCTGGACAAAGATTGACAGGGTGATGGTGAACACCCACTGGTACTCTATGCAACAAATGGCTCACGTTCATTTCGGCACTCCAGGGGCTTTTTCTGACCATGCTCCATCTACTGTCCAGCTGGGACTTCGGGCTCCTCACGGCAACAGGAACTTTAAATTTTTCAACATGTGGACTGCTCATCCACAGTTCTTGGACACCATCTCCCAATATTGGTCTTCAGATGCTTACGGGACGCACATGTATATCCTGTGCAAAAAGCTCAAGCTTTTAAAGGGCGGCCTAAGGTCTCTCAACAGACTTCATTTTAGCCATATTTCGGAGAGGGTTGCTAGAGCTGAAAAGGCCCTGGATGACACTCAGCTTCTTCTCCAAAATGACATGGACAACGGTCAGCTCCTTGCTCTTGAAAAGCTGCAGAGGCTCAACCTTGTTAATCTCAAGTCAGCTGAAAAAATGTTCTTCAGCCAAAAGTTGAAGTGTGCTTTCTTTAAAGAATGTGACAAGAGCTCTAGATTCTTTCACTCTTTGATGAACCAGCGTCACAGAAGACGCCACATTCCTGCCATAGTTAGAAGTGATGGTATGCTAACTACTTCGGCAGAAGAGATGGGTAGAGAGTTCGTCTCTTACTACAAAGATTTACTGGGAACATCCAAGCACACTATTCCTCTGCGAGCTGAGGTGGTACAAAGTGGACCCTGCATTAATGTTGATTCCCATGCCTATCTCCTCACTCCTGTTTCATCTGATGACATTAAACAGGTTCTCTTCAGTATGGATGATAATAAAGCTCCAGGGCCTGATGGGTACACATCTGCATTCTTTAAAAAAGCTTGGAGCATCGTGGGAACAGACTTCTGTTCAGCTGTGAAGGACTTCTTTGCCTCAGGGAGGCTACTCAAGCAGCTCAACCACTCTACCATAGCTCTTGTTCCCAAGTCAACCACTTCCAACTCAGCTGCAGATTACAGACCCATCTCTTGCTGCAATGTCACCTACAAAGTTATCTCCAAGATACTTGCAGGGAGATTGGCTCACGTTCTTCATGATATCATTGGTCCCTCTCAAAATGCTTTTCTTGGTGGGAGACTCATGGCTGACAATATAAATCTCATGCAAGAATTGCTGAGAAGTTATGGGAGGAAACGTGTGTCACCCCGCTGCACCATCAAGATTGACTTCAAGAAAGCCTTCGATACAGTACAGTGGCCCTTTCTTCGTGCTCTCATGCACCTATTGGGGTTCCCAGCTAGGTTTGTTCATCTGGTTATGGAATGTGTTGAGACTGCCTCCTTCTCTGTTTGCATAAATGGTAATCTCTATGGTTTCTTCCCTGGCAAATGTGGTGTTCGGCAAGGAGACCCATTATCTCCATATCTCTTTATTATCTGCATGGAGTACTTTTCTAGGCTTCTAAAAAGCTCCACTCAGCTTTCGGGTTTCAACTTTCACCCCAAATGCCAAGCCTTGGAAATTAGTCATCTTGGGTTCGCTGACGATATTCTCTTGCTCTGTCGTTGTGACATGACCTCTGTTAACACTCTCTTGCAGCAGCTTCATATCTTTGGAGAGTCCTCTGGCCTTGTTATTAATGCAACAAAATCCTCCATTTTCTTTGCGGGTGTATCGGAAGACATTAAGCAGGCAATTCTCAACCTCTCCCAGTTCACAGAAGGAAGCTTTCCTTTCAAGTACCTCGGCGTCCCTCTCAGCCCTCACAGACTCCTAGCCAGTCAATTCTCTCCTCTTATTCACAGGCTAGAATCCACTATTCAGAGTTGGCTTGGAAAGTTTCTCTCTTATGCAGGTCGGTTGGAATTGATTAAATCGGTCCTGCATGGCATGGTGCAATTTTGGATCAGCATCTTCCCTATCCCAGTTGTTGTGATCAACAAGATTACTAGCCTGTGCAGGAACTTCCTATGGACTGGCAATATGTCTAGAAGCAAATCTGCTCTTGTATCTTGGAAGCAAGTGTGTCTGCCAAAGAATGAAGGGGGTCTTGGGGTTCATGACATCAAAGCCAGAAATGCCAGCTTTTTCGCCAAGCATCTCTGGAATATTCACCTAAAGGTAGACTCTCTATGGATTCGATGGGTAGATCACTTCTACATTTCAAGAGCATCCATCTGGTCCTTGGAAGCTAAGAAAACCGATTCCCCTCTGTGGAAATCTATCTTCTCCATTCGTGACAGACTGCTTAACCTCTGTGGCGGGGAGGCTCCAGTGCAGCAGCTGCTCTCAAATTGGCAATCTGGCTCATGCTCATTTACAGCCAATGCATATGATTTTTTCAGATATAAAGCCGCTCCAGTACAGTGGTCCAATGTAGTTTGGGAACAATGGTCTCTCCCAAGGCACAGTTTTTCCCTATGGCTGGCTATGTTGGGCAAGTTGCGAACCAGAGATCGTCTACAGTTTCTATCCCCTGATCCTATATGCCCTTTGTGCCTGAATGCTGATGAATCTCATGACCACCTCTTCTTCACTTGTGACTGGACGTCTTCTATTTGGAGAAAGGCCAAACTCTGGCTTAAGATCCATAACACTATGCATTCCCTAAGTAGAGCCGCAAGGGTTCTACACAACAACAAAAAAGGATTGCAGCCGAGAATGAGACGAGTATCTCTTGCTATTCTAGTGTATTTGATCTGGGAGGAAAGAAATAGGAGAATTTTCAACACCATTGGGAAATCCGTTGAAGCTATTTTCAGGAAATTCCAGATACTGTTCTATACTATATTGTATTTCCATGAAAATACTCACCAAGCCTACAGTGTTGCATTCTGATGAGCCTGTTGGCGTATTTTTGAATGCCTTGTCTTGCATGGTTTTGCATGGGACATGCATGGCTTCAACGTCCCTGCACTGTTTAGTCTCTGTTCCTCTGTTCTGCATGGGGATATAATTATTCTCGTGGCTTGGCTTCATCGATTATAGTTCCTTTGCATAGTTGTGTCTGGCTGGTAAATCATTCCGGTTGGCACTTGGTAGAGTGCAATTGGCTCTGTCTTCCCTGCTTGAAATGGCTCTTGGCGGCTCCTTTCTGGCTGGTAATTGAATTGTGGGCTGTTTTTGTCTTCTTCTCTGTATTGGTTGCTCTGCACGGATGCTCTGCTGGCACTGTTCTTGGCTGCTGGTGTTTTGCTTTTCTTCGGCTTATCTTTGGGGTTGTTTTCTGCATGGTTTTGATTGGCTGAGGTAGTGTGGTCCCCTGTGGTAGCGCGGCTGTGAGAGGGTAACGCTGCTCCATGCTTGGGGAAAGTGGGTTCTCAATATGCAGCTGCGTTGGCTTCGCTAGGCTGAAGATGTTTTTGAACATGCATGGCTCGGCTTGGCCATCAGGTATATGTTTTGGACTCTTCCCGCTTGCATGGGCTCTTTACTTCTCTTCTTGCTGGAGGCTGAAGCATTTCAAGTGGAAGATGGCTTGAGGAGCTTCACGGCTCAGCTTGGTTTTTGGGTCTAAGTTGTTCCCGGCATGTCATCATCTGCATTGGAAGGAGTCTCACGACCAGTTTTTGGGTCCCCTATATGTTCACAATATGCTAGTTTGTTTTTGCCTTCTGGTTTTGTTGCTTGTTAAAGGGAGCCTGTTCCCTTTGAATATAGGTTTGTTTATATGTCGATCTTGGGAATCAGTTCTCTAAGATTTGTTCAAGGGCGTCTGTTACCTTTGCTTTCAGTTGAGCATGCTTGTCTTGCTTCTATTTTGGTCAAGGGATTTTTCTTCCCTTTTCCTTGTATTGCTGGTCTCCAGCTTCTTTTTGATCTATACAATTCTTACATTTGATCAAAAAAAAAAAAAAAAAAGAAAGAGCTCTCAGTTTTCGGAGCGAGTACGCCAAGCTGAGGCTGACCTGGAGCAGCATCAAGCTCTTTTGCATAATGACAAGGACAATGAACATTTGTTGGCTCAGGATAAAAAGCTTCGCTTGGACCTTGTCAACCTCAAATCAGCGGAAAAAATGTTTTACAGCCAGAAATTAAAATGCAACTTTTTCAAGGACTGCGATAGAGGGACCAGTTTTTTCCATGCCTTGATGAGTCACAAGCACAAGAAGAACTTCATTCCTGCCATTCGCGGCAATAATGGATCACTCACGACCTCCATGGCTGAGGTAGGGGATGTCTTCGTCAGCTATTACCAGCAGCTCCTGGGTTCTTCACGCACCACACTTCCTCTGGATGAGACTATTGTCTGCTGTGGACCTCGTCTTGATACCGCCTCTCAAGCTTCTTTGTTAGCTGCTGTCTCACATGATGATATCAAAAAAGCCCTTTTCAGCATTGGTGATCACAAATCCCCGGGGCCTGACGGGTATTCATCTTTCTTTTTCAAGAAATCTTGGGATGTGGTTGGGCAGGATCTTTGTGTTGCCGTGCAAGATTTTTTCCAAACAGGGCAGCTTCTAAAACAGATTAACCACTCTATCATTGCACTGGTGCCGAAATCTGCTCATGTTACTACAGCTAGTGATTTCAGGCCCATTTCTTGCTGTAACGTCGTTTACAAAATCATTTCAAAAATCCTAGCTGACAGATTGGGACATGCTCTTGATGGCATCATCAGCCCCATGCAAAATGCTTTCCTAGGTGGTCGTCGAATGGCTGATAATATCAATCTTTTGCAGGAGCTTATCAGGCAATACGAAAGGAAAAGAACCTCCCCTAGATGCCTTATACAAATTGATTTTAGGAAAGCCTTTGACTCAGTTCAATGGGCATTCCTACGACATCTGCTTCTACTCCTTGGCTTCCCTGATAGATTTGTTCATTTGGTGATGACTTGCGTGGAAACAGCTTCATATTCAGTGGCTGTCAATGGGGAGCTGTTTGGGTTTTTCCCTGGAAAAAGCGGGGTGCGACAGGGGGATCCCCTGTCGCCATATTTATTCATAACCTGCATGGAATATTTCAGTAGGATGCTCAGCTTAGTATCCCAGAATCCTTCCTTTCATTTCCACCCGAAATGCAAGCCTCTTGGCATTACTCATCTATCTTTTGCTGATGATGTTATGCTGCTATGCCGAGGGGATCGGTGTTCAGTTCAAATTCTCCTCCAGCAACTGGTGCTCTTTGGGCAAACATCTGGCTTGGATATTAATATTTCCAAATCATCAATTTATTTTGGTGGTGTTGCTGTAAGTCTGAAGCAAGCCATTTTGCTAGATACGGGTTTCTCTGAAGGCTCCTTCCCTTTCAGGTATCTTGGTGTGCCTCTCAGCCCCCACAGGCTTCTTGCAAGTCAGTTTTCACCGCTTCTCCACAAGTTAGAAGCAACTATTCAAGCATGGGTGGGTAAACATCTTACATATGCTGGTAGACTGGAGCTCATTAAGTCAGTTTTATATGGTATGGTGCAATTCTGGGTTAGCATTTTTCCTATGCCGTGTGCTGTCATCAGACAAATTACTTGTCTCTGTCGAAATTTCTTGTGGACAGGAGATATAGGCCGATGTAAGTCTGCTCTTGTGGCATGGAAAACGGTTTGCCTGCCAAAGAAAGAGGGAGGACTGGGTTTGCTTAATATTCAAATCAGTAACAACAGTTTCATTGCCAAACAGCTCTGGAACATACATCAGAAGCAGGATTCCATCTGGATACGATGGATACACCACTACTATTTACATGCCAACTCCATTTGGAATATTCAGGCCCATAAAACTTCGTCTCCACTGTGGAAGTCTATTGTTCTTCTAAAGAACCAGCTTGTCCAGAGCTATGGGAGCCATCTAGTAGTTATTGATCTAATGGCTGACTGGGAGCGGAGAGAAGGTGGATTCACTTCTAATGCCTATGCTTCTCTTAGGCCCCAAAGTTCAGCAGTTCCCTGGGAGAAGATTGTTTGGGAGCAATGGTCTCTGCCCCGATGCAACTTCATATTATGGCTAGCTCTGCTTGGGAAACTCCGAACTCGAGATAGATTGAGGTTCATTTCCACTGACACTCTCTGCACCTTTTGCTCACAGGAAGCGGAGAGCCATGGTCATTTGTTTTTCGATTGCACTTGGACATCTTCTCTTTGGAACAAGATTAAAGCCTGGTTGAACATTACCAAGCGTATGGCCACTCTCAAGAGTGCAGTGAGAGGTTTGCCTTCAAGAAAGAAGAACTTCGAGGCAAGAATGCGCAGAGCCTCTCTCAGCATGATAGTATACTTGATATGGGAGGAGAGGAACAAAA
>NC_084853.1:9486273-9488773 GCF_951802175.1 Populus nigra
CGCCTGCCGCGGCCAGCGACGTCGGGCTGGCCCCTGCAGCGCCTAGCCTCTCCCACGCAGGGGGCAGGCCAGAACGCGGGGGGCCAGGGCCCGAAGGCAGCCCCCCTGCGGGCGAGAGAGCAAGCCAGCAGGGGCTGTCCGCGCGTCGCGCAGCGCGGCATGGCTGCGGGGGCCGCGCGCGCGCGCCCAAGCGCCCAAGGGCCCCCAAGGGCCCCAGGCCCTCAGGCCCCAGCGCCCCAGCGCCCAGCGCGGGCGGGCGCGCGCGCGCGTGTGGTCTTTGAGGGGCGCCGGCCTGGTGGCTCCCTAAAGAGCAATAAGTGTCATTGCAGCTCTGGCAGGGGGAGACACTACTAGGTCCCAGCTGTCACCCCCCCTCTAAAAAATTCATTTCTTGGTATTTTGAGCTGAAATTTTGCACAGAGGTTGGCAAAAATCCAATCCACCTTCATTAATTTTCCCAGAATTTTTCGAGGTCGGGAAGTATTTGTTTTAATTTTCCTACCATTAGAAATCGAGTAAATCCGCAAAACTAGGAACCGGCCCGGAATGACCCCAAATTCAGTGGGCAGCCTCATAAAAATATGGCTGATTTTACTGGATTGGTTTCATGTGGAAAGCACGACGTTTTCTTGTAGGAATGCGGGAACCCCGGCAGCTCGCCTGCCGCGGCCAGCGACGTCGGGGACGCTGGCCTGCGCTGTCGAGCCCGCGAGGGCTGTCTCCGCGGCAGGCCCCCCCTGAACGGGGCACGACAGGCCACCGCGCTGGCTCGTCCAGCGTCGACAGTCCCTCGTCCAGGTTTCAGATCGCGCCAAGTCGAACCCATGACCTGCTCAAGCCATCGTGCGCTGCCGAATTCGCATCTGCGTGTAGGCTGCCATTCCACGCGGCAGCCCCTGTTTTCGTCAGCGTGCCCCCCTGACGAATTTTCCTGCCTGGCCCAGTCCAGCGTCCAGCCCCTGTTCGTCGAAAAATCTGCGCTGCCGATTTTCCACGCGGCAGCCCCTCTTTTCGTCAGCGTGCCCCCCTGACGAATTTTCCTGCCTGGCCCGGCCAGTCCAGCCCCTGTTCGTCGAAAAATCTGCGCTGCTGATTTTCCACGCGGCAGCCCCTCTTTTCGTCAGCGTGCCCCCCTGACGAATTTTCCTGCCTGGCCCGGCCGGTCCAGCATCCAGCCCCTGTTCGTCGAAAAATCTGCGCTGCCGATTTTCCACGCGGCAGCCCCTGTTTTCCTCAGCGTGCCCCCCTGACGAATGTTCGTCGAAAAATCTGCGCTGCCGATTTTCCACGCGGCAGCCCCTCTTTTCGTCAGCGTGCCCCCCTGACGAATGTTCGTCGAAAAATCTGCGCTGCCGATTTTCCACGCGGCAGCCCCTCTTTTCGTCAGCGTGCCCCCTGACGAATTTTCCTGCCTGGCCCAGTCCAGCGTCCAGCCCCTGTTCGTCGAAAAATCTGCGCTGCCGATTTTCCACGCGGCAGCCCCTCTTTTCGTCAGCGTGCCCCCCTGACGAATTTTCCTGCCTGGCCCGGCCGGTCCAGCATCCAGCCCCTGTTCGTCGAAAAATCTGCGCTGCCGATTTTCCACGCGGCAGCCCCTCTTTTCGTCAGCGTGCCCCCCTGACGAATTTTCCTGCCTGGCCCGGCCAGTCCAGCCCCTGTTCGTCGAAAAATCTGCGCTGCCGATTTTCCACGCGGCAGCCCCTCTTTTCGTCAGCGTGCCCCCCTGACGAATTTTCCTGCCTGGCCCGGCCGGTCCAGCCCCTGTTCGTCGAAAAATCTGCGCTGCCGATTTTCCACTCCGCAGCCCCTGTTTTCGTCAGCGTGGCCCCCTGACGAATTTTCCTGCCTGGCCCGGCCAGTCCAGCGCCCAGCCCCTGTTCGTCGAAAAATCTGCGCTGCCGATTTTCCCCGACGAACCTGCAGCTGCACAAATCCGCGCTGCCACTGCCCCATTGTCTGGACCAACAATCTTTTCCATCAAGCCCTGGACTATAAATCGTCCAGACTCATCGCCAGCACCCGCTGCCGATTCTGCCGACTTTGCCGATTTCGTCGGCGCTGCCGATTCCAACACTGCCCGCCGTGCCTGAACCAGCGCTGTTTCGTCAGCGTGTCCCCTTGACGAATTTCCCTGCCTGGCCTGGACAGTCCATCTTCCAGCCCATGTTCATCGAAAAATCTGCGCTGCCGATTTCCCCGACGAACCTGCAGCTGCACAAATCTGCGCTGCCGATTTCCCCCCCTGTCGGCATGGCTGCCGCTGCCCCGATGTCCAGACCAACAGTCTTTTTTGTCGACTTTGCCGATTTTGTCCGCGCTGCCGATTCCAACACTACCCCCTGCATCCAAACCAGCATTGTTTCGTCAGCTCTTCCCCTGACGATTTTAGCCCTGTAACAAACAGTAGGCCTCCAATCCCGCCAACGGGAGCCAAGTTGATAGGGAAGAGAATTGAATGACGCGCCTGGTCCTCGCACCCCGCCACCCGAGGGGCCTTTTT
>NC_084853.1:9498773-9503773 GCF_951802175.1 Populus nigra
CCGACGGCTTGGAGCGGGTCCCGAAGACGGTGGCCGGAATCGGGTCGTCGCCGGCCGGAAAACGGGTCATCGATGCCGGCAATACTTCGGGCCATGAGGCCCCCCACCTTAGTCCGAGTTTAGCAACAGCCCACATATCCCCCGCGGCAGGCCTATGGGCGCCAGGCCAGCGCGCCCCATGGCCAGTCAGGGGGCACCCCCCTAAAGAGCAATAAGTGTCATTGAAGCTCTGGCAGGGGGAGACACTACTAGGTCCCAGCTGTCACCCCCCCTCTAAAAAATTCATTTCTTGGTATTTTGAGCTGAAATTTTGCACAGAGGTTGGCAAAAATCCAATCCAACTTTATTAATTTTTCCAGAATTTTTCGAGGTCGGGAAGTATTTTTTTTTATTTTCCTACCATTAAAAATCGAGGAAATCGGAAAAAATAGGAACCGGCTCGGAATGACCCCAAATTCAGTGGGCAGCCTCATAAAAATATGGCTGATTTTACTGGATTGATTTCATGTGGAAAGCACGACGTTTTGTTGTAGGAATGCGGGAACCCCGGCGGCTCGCCTGCCGCGGCCAGCGACGTCGGGCTGGCCCCTGCAGCGCCTAGCCTCTCCCACGCGGGGGGCAGGCCAGAGCGCGGGGGGCCAGGGCCCGAAGGCAGCCCCCCCGCGGGCGAGAGAGCAAGCCAGCAGGGGCTGTCGCCTGCCGCAGCCAGCGACGTCGGGCTGGCCCCTGCAGCGCCTAGCCTCTCCCACGCGGGGGGCAGGCCAGAACGCGGGGGGCCAGGGCCCGAAGGCAGCCCCCCCGCGGGCGAGAGAGCAAGCCAGCAGGGGCTGTCGCCTGCCGCGGCCAGCGACGTCGGGCTGGCCCCTGCCGCGGCCAGCGATGTCGGGCTGTCGCCTGCCGCGGCCAGCGACGTCGGGCTGGCCCCTGCAGCGCCTAGCCTCTCCCACGCAGGGGGCAGGCCAGAACGCGGGGGGCCAGGGCCCGAAGGCAGCCCCCCCGCGGGCGAGAGAGCAAGCCAGCAGGGGCTGTCCGCGCGTCGCGCAGCGCGGCATGGCTGCGGGGGCCGCGCGCGCGCGCCCAAGCGCCCAAGGGCCCCCAAGGGCCCCAGGCCCTCAGGCCCCAGCGCCCCAGCGCCCAGCGCGGGCGGGCGCGCGCGCGCGTGTGGTCTTTGAGGGGCGCCGGCCTGGTGGCTCCCTAAAGAGCAATAAGTGTCATTGCAGCTCTGGCAGGGGGAGACACTACTAGGTCCCAGCTGTCACCCCCCCTCTAAAAAATTCATTTCTTGGTATTTTGAGCTGAAATTTTGCACAGAGGTTGGCAAAAATCCAATCCACCTTCATTAATTTTCCCAGAATTTTTCGAGGTCGGGAAGTATTTGTTTTAATTTTCCTACCATTAGAAATCGAGTAAATCCGCAAAACTAGGAACCGGCCCGGAATGACCCCAAATTCAGTGGGCAGCCTCATAAAAATATGGCTGATTTTACTGGATTGGTTTCATGTGGAAAGCACGACGTTTTCTTGTAGGAATGCGGGAACCCCGGCAGCTCGCCTGCCGCGGCCAGCGACGTCGGGGACGCTGGCCTGCGCTGTCGAGCCCGCGAGGGCTGTCTCCGCGGCAGGCCCCCCCTGAACGGGGCACGACAGGCCACCGCGCTGGCTCGTCCAGCGTCGACAGTCCCTCGTCCAGGTTTCAGATCGCGCCAAGTCGAACCCATGACCTGCTCAAGCCATCGTGCGCTGCCGAATTCGCATCTGCGTGTAGGCTGCCATTCCACGCGGCAGCCCCTGTTTTCGTCAGCGTGCCCCCCTGACGAATTTTCCTGCCTGGCCCAGTCCAGCGTCCAGCCCCTGTTCGTCGAAAAATCTGCGCTGCCGATTTTCCACACGGCAGCCCCTCTTTTCGTCAGCGTGCCCCCCTGACGAATTTTCCTGCCTGGCCCGGCCAGTCCAGCCCCTGTTCGTCGAAAAATCTGCGCTGCTGATTTTCCACGCGGCAGCCCCTCTTTTCGTCAGCGTGCCCCCCTGACGAATTTTCCTGCCTGGCCCGGCCGGTCCAGCATCCAGCCCCTGTTCGTCGAAAAATCTGCGCTGCCGATTTTCCACGCGGCAGCCCCTGTTTTCCTCAGCGTGCCCCCCTGACGAATGTTCGTCGAAAAATCTGCGCTGCCGATTTTCCACGCGGCAGCCCCTCTTTTCGTCAGCGTGCCCCCCTGACGAATGTTCGTCGAAAAATCTGCGCTGCCGATTTTCCACGCGGCAGCCCCTCTTTTCGTCAGCGTGCCCCCTGACGAATTTTCCTGCCTGGCCCAGTCCAGCGTCCAGCCCCTGTTCGTCGAAAAATCTGCGCTGCCGATTTTCCACGCGGCAGCCCCTCTTTTCGTCAGCGTGCCCCCCTGACGAATTTTCCTGCCTGGCCCGGCCGGTCCAGCATCCAGCCCCTGTTCGTCGAAAAATCTGCGCTGCCGATTTTCCACGCGGCAGCCCCTCTTTTCGTCAGCGTGCCCCCCTGACGAATTTTCCTGCCTGGCCCGGCCGGTCCAGCCCCTGTTCGTCGAAAAATCTGCGCTGCCGATTTTCCACGCGGCAGCCCCTCTTTTCGTCAGCGTGCCCCCCTGACGAATTTTCCTGCCTGGCCCGGCCGGTCCAGCCCCTGTTCGTCGAAAAATCTGCGCTGCCGATTTTCCACTCCGCAGCCCCTGTTTTCGTCAGCGTGGCCCCCTGACGAATTTTCCTGCCTGGCCCGGCCAGTCCAGCGCCCAGCCCCTGTTCGTCGAAAAATCTGCGCTGCCGATTTTCCCCGACGAACCTGCAGCTGCACAAATCCGCGCTGCCACTGCCCCATTGTCTGGACCAACAATCTTTTCCATCAAGCCCTGGACTATAAATCGTCCAGACTCATCGCCAGCACCCGCTGCCGATTCTGCCGACTTTGCCGATTTCGTCGGCGCTGCCGATTCCAACACTGCCCGCCGTGCCTGAACCAGCGCTGTTTCGTCAGCGTGTCCCCTTGACGAATTTCCCTGCCTGGCCTGGACAGTCCATCTTCCAGCCCATGTTCATCGAAAAATCTGCGCTGCCGATTTCCCCGACGAACCTGCAGCTGCACAAATCTGCGCTGCCGATTTCCCCCCCTGTCGGCATGGCTGCCGCTGCCCCGATGTCCAGACCAACAGTCTTTTTTGTCGACTTTGCCGATTTTGTCCGCGCTGCCGATTCCAACACTACCCCCTGCATCCAAACCAGCATTGTTTCGTCAGCTCTTCCCCTGACGATTTTAGCCCTGTAACAAACAGTAGGCCTCCAATCCCGCCAACGGGAGCCAAGTTGATAGGGAAGAGAATTGAATGACGCGCCTGGTCCTCGCACCCCGCCACCCGAGGGGCCTTTTTCCCGGCAGCCTCTGAAAAACTCTAGCTTTCACGGTCCTCGCCGCCCCTCACCACCATGGCAGGCCTCTAATCCCACCCATCAGCAGTTGTAGCCGATAGGGCAGTGATTTGAATGACGCGTCGCGGGCCTCCGGGTCATCTCACCCGGCCATTAATTGGAGCGTTTTTGGCTGGCCGAGGATGGGGGGATGGATCTCTTCTTCCGAAAAAGCAAACAGTACATCGGGAGTTATGTTGACGGGGCATGGAATTGAATGACCCGTCGCGGGCCGCCGGGTCATCTCACCCGGCCATCCCGGGGAGCGTTTTTCCCGGCAGCATCGGGGAAACTCTTGCTTTCACTGCCCGCTGCCCAAGTCCCCACTCGCATCGGCCCCCCGCGCCAACAAGCCAACGCTGCCGAATCGGCAGACACTGCTGCCGAATCTGCCGACACTGCCCCGCGGGCTGCCACTGCCCCAGTGTCTAAACCAGCGGTCTTTCTCATCGAGCCTTGGACTATCCAGTCCGTCCTGACTCATCGCCAGCACCTGCTGCCGATTCTGCCGACTTTGCCGATTTTCTCGGCGCTGCCGATTCCAACACTGCGCCCACCGTGTCTGAACCAGCGCTGTTTCGTCAGCGTGTCCCCTCGACGAATTTTCCTGCCTGGCCTGGACAGTCCACCGTCCAGCCCGTGTTCGTCGAAAAATCTGCGCTGCCGATTCTGCCGACTTTGCCGATTTCGTCGGCGCTGCCGATTCCAACACTGCCCGCCGTGCCTGAACCAGCGCTGTTTCGTCAGCGTGTCCCCTCGACAAATTTTCCTGCCTGGCCTGGACAGTCCATCGCCCAGCCCATGTTCGTCGCAAAATCTGCGCTGCCGATTTTCCCCGACGAACCTGCAGCCGCACAAATCTGCGCTGCCGAATCTGCCGACACTGTCCCGCGGGCTGCCACTGCCCCAGTGTCTAAACCAGCAGTCTTTCTCGTCGAGCCTTGGACTATCCAGCCCGTCCAGACCCATCGCCAGCACCCGCTGCCGATTCTGCCGACTTTGCCGATTTCGTCGGCGCTGCCGATTCCACCACTGCCCGCCGTGCCTGAACCAGCGCTGTTTCGTCAGCGTGTCCCCTCGATGAATTTTCCTGCATGGCCCGGCCAGTCCAGCGTCCAGCCCATGTTCGTCGAAAAATCTGCGCTGCCGATTCTGCCGACTTTGCCGATTTCGTCGGCGCTGCCGATTCCAACACTGCCCGCCGTGCCTGAACCAGCGCTGTTTCGTCAGCGTGTCCCCTCGACAAATTTTCCTGCCTGGCCTGGACAGTCCATCGTCCAGCCCATGTTCGTCGAAAAATCTGCGCTGCCGATTTTCCCCGACGAACCTGCAGCCGCACAAATCTGCGCTGCCGAATCTGCCAACACTGTCCCGCGGGCTGCCACTGCCCCAGTGTCTCAACCTGCGGTCTTTCTCGTCGAGCCTTGGACTATCCAGCCCGTCCAGACCCATCGCCAGCACCCGCTGCCAATTCTGCCGACTTTGCCGGTTTCATCGGCGCTGCCGATTCCAACACTGCGCCCACCGTGTCTAAACCAGCGCTGTTTCTTCAGCGTGTCCCCTCGATGAATT
>NC_084853.1:9513773-9516273 GCF_951802175.1 Populus nigra
TGTCGAGCCCGCGAGGGCTGTCTCCGCGGCAGGCCCCCCCTGAACGGGGCACGACAGGCCACCGCGCTGGCTCGTCCAGCGTCGACAGTCCCTCGTCCAGGTTTCAGATCGCGCCAAGTCGAACCCATGACCTGCTCAAGCCATCGTGCGCTGCCGAATTCGCATCTGCGTGTAGGCTGCCATTCCACGCGGCAGCCCCTGTTTTCGTCAGCGTGCCCCCCTGACGAATTTTCCTGCCTGGCCCAGTCCAGCGTCCAGCCCCTGTTCGTCGAAAAATCTGCGCTGCCGATTTTCCACGCGGCAGCCCCTCTTTTCGTCAGCGTGCCCCCCTGACGAATTTTCCTGCCTGGCCCGGCCAGTCCAGCCCCTGTTCGTCGAAAAATCTGCGCTGCCGATTTTCCACGCGGCAGCCCCTCTTTTCGTCAGCGTGCCCCCCTGACGAATTTTCCTGCCTGGCCCGGCCGGTCCAGCATCCAGCCCCTGTTCGTCGAAAAATCTGCGCTGCCGATTTTCCACGCGGCAGCCCCTGTTTTCCTCAGCGTGCCCCCCTGACGAATGTTCGTCGAAAAATCTGCGCTGCCGATTTTCCACGCGGCAGCCCCTCTTTTCGTCAGCGTGCCCCCCTGACGAATGTTCGTCGAAAAATCTGCGCTGCCGATTTTCCACGCGGCAGCCCCTCTTTTCGTCAGCGTGCCCCCTGACGAATTTTCCTGCCTGGCCCAGTCCAGCGTCCAGCCCCTGTTCGTCGAAAAATCTGCGCTGCCGATTTTCCACGCGGCAGCCCCTCTTTTCGTCAGCGTGCCCCCCTGACGAATGTTCGTCGAAAAATCTGCGCTGCCGATTTTCCACGCGGCAGCCCCTCTTTTCGTCAGCGTGCCCCCCTGACGAATGTTCGTCGAAAAATCTGCGCTGCCGATTTTCCACGCGGCAGCCCCTCTTTTCGTCAGCGTGCCCCCTGACGAATTTTCCTGCCTGGCCCAGTCCAGCGTCCAGCCCCTGTTCGTCGAAAAATCTGCGCTGCCGATTTTCCACGCGGCAGCCCCTCTTTTCGTCAGCGTGCCCCCCTGACGAATTTTCCTGCCTGGCCCGGCCGGTCCAGCATCCAGCCCCTGTTCGTCGAAAAATCTGCGCTGCCGATTTTCCACGCGGCAGCCCCTGTTTTCCTCAGCGTGCCCCCCTGACGAATGTTCGTCGAAAAATCTGCGCTGCCGATTTTCCACGCGGCAGCCCCTCTTTTCGTCAGCGTGCCCCCCTGACGAATGTTCGTCGAAAAATCTGCGCTGCCGATTTTCCACGCGGCAGCCCCTCTTTTCGTCAGCGTGCCCCCTGACGAATTTTCCTGCCTGGCCCAGTCCAGCGTCCAGCCCCTGTTCGTCGAAAAATCTGCGCTGCCGATTTTCCACGCGGCAGCCCCTCTTTTCGTCAGCGTGCCCCCCTGACGAATTTTCCTGCCTGGCCCGGCCAGTCCAGCCCCTGTTCGTCGAAAAATCTGCGCTGCCGATTTTCCACGCGGCAGCCCCTCTTTTCGTCAGCGTGCCCCCCTGACGAATTTTCCTGCCTGGCCCGGCCGGTCCAGCCCCTGTTCGTCGAAAAATCTGCGCTGCCGATTTTCCACTCCGCAGCCCCTGTTTTCGTCAGCGTGGCCCCCTGACGAATTTTCCTGCCTGGCCCGGCCAGTCCAGCGCCCAGCCCCTGTTCGTCGAAAAATCTGCGCTGCCGATTTTCCCCGACGAACCTGCAGCTGCACAAATCCGCGCTGCCACTGCCCCATTGTCTGGACCAACAATCTTTTCCATCAAGCCCTGGACTATAAATCGTCCAGACTCATCGCCAGCACCCGCTGCCGATTCTGCCGACTTTGCCGATTTCGTCGGCGCTGCCGATTCCAACACTGCCCGCCGTGCCTGAACCAGCGCTGTTTCGTCAGCGTGTCCCCTTGACGAATTTCCCTGCCTGGCCTGGACAGTCCATCTTCCAGCCCATGTTCATCGAAAAATCTGCGCTGCCGATTTCCCCGACGAACCTGCAGCTGCACAAATCTGCGCTGCCGATTTCCCCCCCTGTCGGCATGGCTGCCGCTGCCCCGATGTCCAGACCAACAGTCTTTTTTGTCGACTTTGCCGATTTTGTCCGCGCTGCCGATTCCAACACTACCCCCTGCATCCAAACCAGCATTGTTTCGTCAGCTCTTCCCCTGACGATTTTAGCCCTGTAACAAACAGTAGGCCTCCAATCCCGCCAACGGGAGCCAAGTTGATAGGGAAGAGAATTGAATGACGCGCCTGGTCCTCGCACCCCGCCACCCGAGGGGCCTTTTTCCCGGCAGCCTCTGAAAAACTCTAGCTTTCACGGTCCTCGCCGCCCCTCACCACCATGGCAGGCCTCTAATCCCACCCATCAGCAGTTGTAGCCGATAGGGCAGTGATTTGAATGACGCGTCGCGGGCCTCCGGGTCATCTCACCCGGCCATTAATTGGAGCGTTTTTGGCTGGCCGAGGAT
>NC_084853.1:9526273-9531273 GCF_951802175.1 Populus nigra
AAAAATATGGCTGATTTTACTGGATTGATTTCATGTGGAAAGCACGACGTTTTGTTGTAGGAATGCGGGAACCCCGGCGGCTCGCCTGCCGCGGCCAGCGACGTCGGGCTGGCCCCTGCAGCGCCTAGCCTCTCCCACGCGGGGGGCAGGCCAGAGCGCGGGGGGCCAGGGCCCGAAGGCAGCCCCCCCGCGGGCGAGAGAGAAAGCCAGCAGGGGCTGTCGCCTGCCGCGGCCAGCGACGTCGGGCTGGCCCCTGCAGCGCCTAGCCTCTCCCACGCGGGGGGCAGGCCAGAACGCGGGGGGCCAGGGCCCGAAGGCAGCCCCCCCGCGGGCGAGAGAGCAAGCCAGCAGGGGCTGTCGCCTGCCGCGGCCAGCGACGTCGGGCTGGCCCCTGCCGCGGCCAGCGATGTCGGGCTGTCGCCTGCCGCGGCCAGCGACGTCGGGCTGGCCCCTGCAGCGCCTAGCCTCTCCCACGCAGGGGGCAGGCCAGAACGCGGGGGGCCAGGGCCCGAAGGCAGCCCCCCCGCGGGCGAGAGAGCAAGCCCGCAGGGGCTGTCCGCGCGTCGCGCAGCGCGGCATGGCTGCGGGGGCCGCGCGCGCGCGCCCAAGCGCCCAAGGGCCCCCAAGGGCCCCAGGCCCTCAGGCCCCAGCGCCCCAGCGCCCAGCGCGGGCGGGCGCGCGCGCGCGTGTGGTCTTTGAGGGGCGCCGGCCTGGTGGCTCCCTAAAGAGCAATAAGTGTCATTGCAGCTCTGGCAGGGGGAGACACTACTAGGTCCCAGCTGTCACCCCCCCTCTAAAAAATTCATTTCTTGGTATTTTGAGCTGAAATTTTGCACAGAGGTTGGAAAAAATCCAATCCACCTTCATTAATTTTCCCAGAATTTTTCGAGGTCGGGAAGTATTTGTTTTAATTTTCCTACCATTAGAAATCGAGTAAATCCGCAAAACTAGGAACCGGCCCGGAATGACCCCAAATTCAGTGGGCAGCCTCATAAAAATATGGCTGATTTTACTGGATTGGTTTCATGTGGAAAGCACGACGTTTTCTTGTAGGAATGCGGGAACCCCGGCAGCTCGCCTGCCGCGGCCAGCGACGTCGGGGACGCTGGCCTGCGCTGTCGAGCCCGCGAGGGCTGTCTCCGCGGCAGGCCCCCCCTGAACGGGGCACGACAGGCCACCGCGCTGGCTCGTCCAGCGTCGACAGTCCCTCGTCCAGGTTTCAGATCGCGCCAAGTCGAACCCATGACCTGCTCAAGCCATCGTGCGCTGCCGAATTCGCATCTGCGTGTAGGCTGCCATTCCACGCGGCAGCCCCTGTTTTCGTCAGCGTGCCCCCCTGACGAATTTTCCTGCCTGGCCCAGTCCAGCGTCCAGCCCCTGTTCGTCGAAAAATCTGCGCTGCCGATTTTCCACGCGGCAGCCCCTCTTTTCGTCAGCGTGCCCCCCTGACGAATTTTCCTGCCTGGCCCGGCCAGTCCAGCCCCTGTTCGTCGAAAAATCTGCGCTGCTGATTTTCCACGCGGCAGCCCCTCTTTTCGTCAGCGTGCCCCCCTGACGAATTTTCCTGCCTGGCCCGGCCGGTCCAGCATCCAGCCCCTGTTCGTCGAAAAATCTGCGCTGCCGATTTTCCACGCGGCAGCCCCTGTTTTCCTCAGCGTGCCCCCCTGACGAATGTTCGTCGAAAAATCTGCGCTGCCGATTTTCCACGCGGCAGCCCCTCTTTTCGTCAGCGTGCCCCCCTGACGAATGTTCGTCGAAAAATCTGCGCTGCCGATTTTCCACGCGGCAGCCCCTCTTTTCGTCAGCGTGCCCCCTGACGAATTTTCCTGCCTGGCCCAGTCCAGCGTCCAGCCCCTGTTCGTCGAAAAATCTGCGCTGCCGATTTTCCACGCGGCAGCCCCTCTTTTCGTCAGCGTGCCCCCCTGACGAATTTTCCTGCCTGGCCCGGCCGGTCCAGCATCCAGCCCCTGTTCGTCGAAAAATCTGCGCTGCCGATTTTCCACGCGGCAGCCCCTCTTTTCGTCAGCGTGCCCCCCTGACGAATTTTCCTGCCTGGCCCGGCCAGTCCAGCCCCTGTTCGTCGAAAAATCTGCGCTGCCGATTTTCCACGCGGCAGCCCCTCTTTTCGTCAGCGTGCCCCCCTGACGAATTTTCCTGCCTGGCCCGGCCGGTCCAGCCCCTGTTCGTCGAAAAATCTGCGCTGCCGATTTTCCACTCCGCAGCCCCTGTTTTCGTCAGCGTGGCCCCCTGACGAATTTTCCTGCCTGGCCCGGCCAGTCCAGCGCCCAGCCCCTGTTCGTCGAAAAATCTGCGCTGCCGATTTTCCCCGACGAACCTGCAGCTGCACAAATCCGCGCTGCCACTGCCCCATTGTCTGGACCAACAATCTTTTCCATCAAGCCCTGGACTATAAATCGTCCAGACTCATCGCCAGCACCCGCTGCCGATTCTGCCGACTTTGCCGATTTCGTCGGCGCTGCCGATTCCAACACTGCCCGCCGTGCCTGAACCAGCGCTGTTTCGTCAGCGTGTCCCCTTGACGAATTTCCCTGCCTGGCCTGGACAGTCCATCTTCCAGCCCATGTTCATCGAAAAATCTGCGCTGCCGATTTCCCCGACGAACCTGCAGCTGCACAAATCTGCGCTGCCGATTTCCCCCCCTGTCGGCATGGCTGCCGCTGCCCCGATGTCCAGACCAACAGTCTTTTTTGTCGACTTTGCCGATTTTGTCCGCGCTGCCGATTCCAACACTACCCCCTGCATCCAAACCAGCATTGTTTCGTCAGCTCTTCCCCTGACGATTTTAGCCCTGTAACAAACAGTAGGCCTCCAATCCCGCCAACGGGAGCCAAGTTGATAGGGAAGAGAATTGAATGACGCGCCTGGTCCTCGCACCCCGCCACCCGAGGGGCCTTTTTCCCGGCAGCCTCTGAAAAACTCTAGCTTTCACGGTCCTCGCCGCCCCTCACCACCATGGCAGGCCTCTAATCCCACCCATCAGCAGTTGTAGCCGATAGGGCAGTGATTTGAATGACGCGTCGCGGGCCTCCGGGTCATCTCACCCGGCCATTAATTGGAGCGTTTTTGGCTGGCCGAGGATGGGGGGATGGATCTCTTCTTCCGAAAAAGCAAACAGTACATCGGGAGTTATGTTGACGGGGCATGGAATTGAATGACCCGTCGCGGGCCGCCGGGTCATCTCACCCGGCCATCCCGGGGAGCGTTTTTCCCGGCAGCATCGGGGAAACTCTTGCTTTCACTGCCCGCTGCCCAAGTCCCCACTCGCATCGGCCCCCCGCGCCAACAAGCCAACGCTGCCGAATCGGCAGACACTGCTGCCGAATCTGCCGACACTGCCCCGCGGGCTGCCACTGCCCCAGTGTCTAAACCAGCGGTCTTTCTCATCGAGCCTTGGACTATCCAGTCCGTCCTGACTCATCGCCAGCACCTGCTGCCGATTCTGCCGACTTTGCCGATTTTCTCGGCGCTGCCGATTCCAACACTGCGCCCACCGTGTCTGAACCAGCGCTGTTTCGTCAGCGTGTCCCCTCGACGAATTTTCCTGCCTGGCCTGGACAGTCCACCGTCCAGCCCGTGTTCGTCGAAAAATCTGCGCTGCCGATTCTGCCGACTTTGCCGATTTCGTCGGCGCTGCCGATTCCAACACTGCCCGCCGTGCCTGAACCAGCGCTGTTTCGTCAGCGTGTCCCCTCGACAAATTTTCCTGCCTGGCCTGGACAGTCCATCGCCCAGCCCATGTTCGTCGCAAAATCTGCGCTGCCGATTTTCCCCGACGAACCTGCAGCCGCACAAATCTGCGCTGCCGAATCTGCCGACACTGTCCCGCGGGCTGCCACTGCCCCAGTGTCTAAACCAGCAGTCTTTCTCGTCGAGCCTTGGACTATCCAGCCCGTCCAGACCCATCGCCAGCACCCGCTGCCGATTCTGCCGACTTTGCCGATTTCGTCGGCGCTGCCGATTCCACCACTGCCCGCCGTGCCTGAACCAGCGCTGTTTCGTCAGCGTGTCCCCTCGATGAATTTTCCTGCATGGCCCGGCCAGTCCAGCGTCCAGCCCATGTTCGTCGAAAAATCTGCGCTGCCGATTCTGCCGACTTTGCCGATTTCGTCGGCGCTGCCGATTCCAACACTGCCCGCCGTGCCTGAACCAGCGCTGTTTCGTCAGCGTGTCCCCTCGACAAATTTTCCTGCCTGGCCTGGACAGTCCATCGTCCAGCCCATGTTCGTCGAAAAATCTGCGCTGCCGATTTTCCCCGACGAACCTGCAGCCGCACAAATCTGCGCTGCCGAATCTGCCAACACTGTCCCGCGGGCTGCCACTGCCCCAGTGTCTCAACCTGCGGTCTTTCTCGTCGAGCCTTGGACTATCCAGCCCGTCCAGACCCATCGCCAGCACCCGCTGCCAATTCTGCCGACTTTGCCGGTTTCATCGGCGCTGCCGATTCCAACACTGCGCCCACCGTGTCTAAACCAGCGCTGTTTCTTCAGCGTGTCCCCTCGATGAATTTTCCTGCATGGCCCGGCCAGTCCAGCGTCCAGCCCATGTTCGTCGAAAAATCTGCGCTGCCGATTCCCCCCTGTTGGCATGGCTGCCGCTGCCCCCTTGTCTGGACCAACAGTCTTTTCCGTCAAGCCCTGGACCATAAATCGTGCAGACTCACAGTCAGCACCTGCTGCCGACTTTGCCGATTTCGCCGGCTCTGCCGATTCCGAGCCAACGCTGCCGAAACAGACACTGCTGCCGAATCTGCCGACGCTGTCCCGCGGGCTGCCACTGCCCCAGTGTCTAAGCCAGCAGTCTTTCTCGTCGAGCCTTGGACTATCCAGCCCGTCCAGACTCATCGCCAGCACCTGCTGCCGATTCTGCCGACTTTGCCGATTTCGTCGGCGCTGCCGATTCCAGCACTGCCCGCCGTGCCTGAACCAGCGCTGTTTCGTCAGCGTGTCCCCTCGACAACTTTTCCTGCCTGGCCTGGACAG
>NC_084853.1:9541273-9548773 GCF_951802175.1 Populus nigra
GGGCCCCCAAGGGCCCCAGGCCCTCAGGCCCCAGCGCCCCAGCGCCCAGCGCGGGCGGGCGCGCGCGCGCGTGTGGTCTTTGAGGGGCGCCGGCCTGGTGGCTCCCTAAAGAGCAATAAGTGTCATTGCAGCTCTGGCAGGGGGAGACACTACTAGGTCCCAGCTGTCACCCCCCCTCTAAAAAATTCATTTCTTGGTATTTTGAGCTGAAATTTTGCACAGAGGTTGGCAAAAATCCAATCCACCTTCATTAATTTTCCCAGAATTTTTCGAGGTCGGGAAGTATTTGTTTTAATTTTCCTACCATTAGAAATCGAGTAAATCCGCAAAACTAGGAACCGGCCCGGAATGACCCCAAATTCAGTGGGCAGCCTCATAAAAATATGGCTGATTTTACTGGATTGGTTTCATGTGGAAAGCACGACGTTTTCTTGTAGGAATGCGGGAACCCCGGCAGCTCGCCTGCCGCGGCCAGCGACGTCGGGGACGCTGGCCTGCGCTGTCGAGCCCGCGAGGGCTGTCTCCGCGGCAGGCCCCCCCTGAACGGGGCACGACAGGCCACCGCGCTGGCTCGTCCAGCGTCGACAGTCCCTCGTCCAGGTTTCAGATCGCGCCAAGTCGAACCCATGACCTGCTCAAGCCATCGTGCGCTGCCGAATTCGCATCTGCGTGTAGGCTGCCATTCCACGCGGCAGCCCCTGTTTTCGTCAGCGTGCCCCCCTGACGAATTTTCCTGCCTGGCCCAGTCCAGCGTCCAGCCCCTGTTCGTCGAAAAATCTGCGCTGCCGATTTTCCACGCGGCAGCCCCTCTTTTCGTCAGCGTGCCCCCCTGACGAATTTTCCTGCCTGGCCCGGCCAGTCCAGCCCCTGTTCGTCGAAAAATCTGCGCTGCCGATTTTCCACGCGGCAGCCCCTCTTTTCGTCAGCGTGCCCCCCTGACGAATTTTCCTGCCTGGCCCGGCCGGTCCAGCATCCAGCCCCTGTTCGTCGAAAAATCTGCGCTGCCGATTTTCCACGCGGCAGCCCCTGTTTTCCTCAGCGTGCCCCCCTGACGAATGTTCGTCGAAAAATCTGCGCTGCCGATTTTCCACGCGGCAGCCCCTCTTTTCGTCAGCGTGCCCCCCTGACGAATGTTCGTCGAAAAATCTGCGCTGCCGATTTTCCACGCGGCAGCCCCTCTTTTCGTCAGCGTGCCCCCTGACGAATTTTCCTGCCTGGCCGGTCCAGCATCCAGCCCCTGTTCGTCGAAAAATCTGCGCTGCCGATTTTCCACGCGGCAGCCCCTCTTTTCGTCAGCGTGCCCCCCTGACGAATTTTCCTGCCTGGCCCGGCCGGTCCAGCATCCAGCCCCTGTTCGTCGAAAAATCTGCGCTGCCGATTTTCCACGCGGCAGCCCCTGTTTTCCTCAGCGTGCCCCCCTGACGAATGTTCGTCGAAAAATCTGCGCTGCCGATTTTCCACGCGGCAGCCCCTCTTTTCGTCAGCGTGCCCCCCTGACGAATGTTCGTCGAAAAATCTGCGCTGCCGATTTTCCACGCGGCAGCCCCTCTTTTCGTCAGCGTGCCCCCTGACGAATTTTCCTGCCTGGCCCAGTCCAGCGTCCAGCCCCTGTTCGTCGAAAAATCTGCGCTGCCGATTTTCCACGCGGCAGCCCCTCTTTTCGTCAGCGTGCCCCCCTGACGAATTTTCCTGCCTGGCCCGGCCAGTCCAGCCCCTGTTCGTCGAAAAATCTGCGCTGCCGATTTTCCACGCGGCAGCCCCTCTTTTCGTCAGCGTGCCCCCCTGACGAATTTTCCTGCCTGGCCCGGCCGGTCCAGCATCCAGCCCCTGTTCGTCGAAAAATCTGCGCTGCCGATTTTCCACGCGGCAGCCCCTGTTTTCCTCAGCGTGCCCCCCTGACGAATGTTCGTCGAAAAATCTGCGCTGCCGATTTTCCACGCGGCAGCCCCTCTTTTCGTCAGCGTGCCCCCCTGACGAATGTTCGTCGAAAAATCTGCGCTGCCGATTTTCCACGCGGCAGCCCCTCTTTTCGTCAGCGTGGCCCCCTGACGAATTTTCCTGCCTGGCCCGGCCAGTCCAGCCCCTGTTCGTCGAAAAATCTGCGCTGCCGATTTTCCACGCGGTAGCCCCTCTTTTCGTCAGCGTGCCCCCCTGACGAATTTTCCTGCCTGGCCCGGCCGGTCCAGCATCCAGCCCCTGTTCGTCGAAAAATCTGCGCTGCCGATTTCCAAGCGGCAGCCCCTGTTTTCCTCAGCGTGCCCCCCTGACGAATGTTCGTCGAAAAATCTGCGCTGCCGATTTTCCACGCGGCAGCCCCTCTTTTCGTCAGCGTGCCCCCCTGACGAATTTTCCTGCCTGGCCCAGTCCAGCGTCCAGCCCCTGTTCGTCGAAAAATCTGCGCTGCCGATTTTCCACGCGGCAGCCCCTCTTTTCGTCAGCGTGCCCCCCTGACGAATTTTCCTGCCTGGCCCAGTCCAGCGTCCAGCCCCTGTTCGTCGAAAAATCTGCGCTGCCGATTTTCCACGCGGCAGCCCCTCTTTTCGTCAGCGTGCCCCCCTGACGAATTTTCCTGCCTGGCCCGGCCGGTCCAGCATCCAGCCCCTGTTCGTCGAAAAATCTGCGCTGCCGATTTTCCACGCGGCAGCCCCTGTTTTCCTCAGCGTGCCCCCCTGACGAATGTTCGTCGAAAAATCTGCGCTGCCGATTTTCCACGCGGCAGCCCCTCTTTTCGTCAGCGTGCCCCCCTGACGAATGTTCGTCGAAAAATCTGCGCTGCCGATTTTCCACGCGGCAGCCCCTCTTTTCGTCAGCGTGCCCCCTGACGAATTTTCCTGCCTGGCCCAGTCCAGCGTCCAGCCCCTGTTCGTCGAAAAATCTGCGCTGCCGATTTTCCACGCGGCAGCCCCTCTTTTCGTCAGCGTGCCCCCCTGACGAATTTTCCTGCCTGGCCCGGCCAGTCCAGCCCCTGTTCGTCGAAAAATCTGCGCTGCCGATTTTCCACGCGGCAGCCCCTCTTTTCGTCAGCGTGCCCCCCTGACGAATGTTCGTCGAAAAATCTGCGCTGCCGATTTTCCACGCGGCAGCCCCTCTTTTCGTCAGCGTGCCCCCTGACGAATTTTCCTGCCTGGCCGGTCCAGCATCCAGCCCCTGTTCGTCGAAAAATCTGCGCTGCCGATTTTCCACGCGGCAGCCCCTCTTTTCGTCAGCGTGCCCCCCTGACGAATTTTCCTGCCTGGCCCGGCCAGTCCAGCCCCTGTTCGTCGAAAAATCTGCGCTGCCGATTTTCCACGCGGCAGCCCCTCTTTTCGTCAGTGTGCCAAGGTGCTGGCAGCTGCTGCGCGGCTGTCTGCTTGCCGCGACGTCACGGCGGCGGTGGCCGCTGCCCCTGCTCGCAAGTCGGAGGCCTGGCCGACGTGGCTGGTGCGGACCGCCGAGCTTGGGGATTGCGAGGAGAGCTCTACGCTGGCGTGGGCGTGGCATTAAATTGCCGTGCGAGCGCCCATGCGTTGGCTCTCCTCGCAATCCCCGACCTCGTGGCGTGACGTGCCAGCCGCGTCGGCCAGGCCTCCATCTTGCGAGCACGGGCAGCTGCCACCGCAGCCGGAGGCGAAGGATCTCGAAGGGACAAGGGACAGGCCGCGGGGGGGAACGACAGGGACAATCATGCGGGGGGCTGTCAGCCCCGGCTCGCAAGACGGAGGCCAGGCCTCGGCAGCGGGCACGTCACTCCACGAGGTCGGGGATTGCGAGGAGAGCCAACGCATGGGCGCGCGCACGGCAATTTAATGCCACGCCCACGCCAGCGTAGAGCTCTCCTCGCAATCCCCAAGCTCGGCGGTCCGCACCAGCCACGTCGGCCAGGCCTTCGACTTGCGAGCAGGGGCAGCAGCCACCGCCGCCGTGACGTCGCGGCAAGCAGACAGCCGCGCAGCAGCTGCCAGCACCTTGGCACAAGCACGGCAAATGAATGCCACGCCCACGCCGCGGATAAGCAGCCCCAACGCGCCCGACGGCTTGGAGCGGGTCCCGAAGACGGTGGCCGGAATCGGGTCGTCGCCGGCCGGAAAACGGGTCATCGATGCCGGCAATACTTCGGGCCATGAGGCCCCCCACCTTAGTCCGAGTTTAGCAACAGCCCACATATCCCCCGCGGCAGGCCTATGGGCGCCAGGCCAGCGCGCCCCATGGCCAGTCAGGGGGCACCCCCCTAAAGAGCAATAAGTGTCATTGAAGCTCTGGCAGGGGGAGACACTACTAGGTCCCAGCTGTCACCCCCCCTCTAAAAAATTCATTTCTTGGTATTTTGAGCTGAAATTTTGCACAGAGGTTGGCAAAAATCCAATCCAACTTTATTAATTTTTCCAGAATTTTTCGAGGTCGGGAAGTATTTTTTTTTATTTTCCTACCATTAAAAATCGAGGAAATCGGAAAAAATAGGAACCGGCTCGGAATGACCCCAAATTCAGTGGGCAGCCTCATAAAAATATGGCTGATTTTACTGGATTGATTTCATGTGGAAAGCACGACGTTTTGTTGTAGGAATGCGGGAACCCCGGCGGCTCGCCTGCCGCGGCCAGCGACGTCGGGCTGGCCCCTGCAGCGCCTAGCCTCTCCCACGCGGGGGGCAGGCCAGAGCGCGGGGGGCCAGGGCCCGAAGGCAGCCCCCCCGCGGGCGAGAGAGCAAGCCAGCAGGGGCTGTCGCCTGCCGCGGCCAGCGACGTCGGGCTGGCCCCTGCAGCGCCTAGCCTCTCCCACGCGGGGGGCAGGCCAGAACGCGGGGGGCCAGGGCCCGAAGGCAGCCCCCCCGCGGGCGAGAGAGCAAGCCAGCAGGGGCTGTCGCCTGCCGCGGCCAGCGACGTCGGGCTGGCCCCTGCCGCGGCCAGCGATGTCGGGCTGTCGCCTGCCGCGGCCAGCGACGTCGGGCTGGCCCCTGCAGCGCCTAGCCTCTCCCACGCAGGGGGCAGGCCAGAACGCGGGGGGCCAGGGCCCGAAGGCAGCCCCCCCGCGGGCGAGAGAGCAAGCCAGCAGGGGCTGTCCGCGCGTCGCGCAGCGCGGCATGGCTGCGGGGGCCGCGCGCGCGCGCCCAAGCGCCCAAGGGCCCCCAAGGGCCCCAGGCCCTCAGGCCCCAGCGCCCCAGCGCCCAGCGCGGGCGGGCGCGCGCGCGCGTGTGGTCTTTGAGGGGCGCCGGCCTGGTGGCTCCCTAAAGAGCAATAAGTGTCATTGCAGCTCTGGCAGGGGGAGACACTACTAGGTCCCAGCTGTCACCCCCCCTCTAAAAAATTCATTTCTTGGTATTTTGAGCTGAAATTTTGCACAGAGGTTGGCAAAAATCCAATCCACCTTCATTAATTTTCCCAGAATTTTTCGAGGTCGGGAAGTATTTGTTTTAATTTTCCTACCATTAGAAATCGAGTAAATCCGCAAAACTAGGAACCGGCCCGGAATGACCCCAAATTCAGTGGGCAGCCTCATAAAAATATGGCTGATTTTACTGGATTGGTTTCATGTGGAAAGCACGACGTTTTCTTGTAGGAATGCGGGAACCCCGGCAGCTCGCCTGCCGCGGCCAGCGACGTCGGGGACGCTGGCCTGCGCTGTCGAGCCCGCGAGGGCTGTCTCCGCGGCAGGCCCCCCCTGAACGGGGCACGACAGGCCACCGCGCTGGCTCGTCCAGCGTCGACAGTCCCTCGTCCAGGTTTCAGATCGCGCCAAGTCGAACCCATGACCTGCTCAAGCCATCGTGCGCTGCCGAATTCGCATCTGCGTGTAGGCTGCCATTCCACGCGGCAGCCCCTGTTTTCGTCAGCGTGCCCCCCTGACGAATTTTCCTGCCTGGCCCAGTCCAGCGTCCAGCCCCTGTTCGTCGAAAAATCTGCGCTGCCGATTTTCCACGCGGCAGCCCCTCTTTTCGTCAGCGTGCCCCCCTGACGAATTTTCCTGCCTGGCCCGGCCAGTCCAGCCCCTGTTCGTCGAAAAATCTGCGCTGCCGATTTTCCACGCGGCAGCCCCTCTTTTCGTCAGCGTGCCCCCCTGACGAATTTTCCTGCCTGGCCCGGCCGGTCCAGCATCCAGCCCCTGTTCGTCGAAAAATCTGCGCTGCCGATTTTCCACGCGGCAGCCCCTGTTTTCCTCAGCGTGCCCCCCTGACGAATGTTCGTCGAAAAATCTGCGCTGCCGATTTTCCACGCGGCAGCCCCTCTTTTCGTCAGCGTGCCCCCCTGACGAATGTTCGTCGAAAAATCTGCGCTGCCGATTTTCCACGCGGCAGCCCCTCTTTTCGTCAGCGTGCCCCCTGACGAATTTTCCTGCCTGGCCCAGTCCAGCTTTCAGCCCCTGTTCGTCGAAAAATCTGCGCTGCCGATTTTCCACGCGGCAGCCCCTCTTTTCGTCAGCGTGCCCCCCTGACGAATTTTCCTGCCTGGCCCGGCCGGTCCAGCATCCAGCCCCTGTTCGTCGAAAAATCTGCGCTGCCGATTTTCCACGCGGCAGCCCCTCTTTTCGTCAGCGTGCCCCCCTGACGAATTTTCCTGCCTGGCCGGGCCAGTCCAGCCCCTGTTCGTCGAAAAATCTGCGCTGCCGATTTTCCACGCGGCAGCCCCTCTTTTCGTCAGCGTGCCCCCCTGACGAATTTTCCTGCCTGGCCCGGCCGGTCCAGCCCCTGTTCGTCGAAAAATCTGCGCTGCCGATTTTCCACTCCGCAGCCCCTGTTTTCGTCAGCGTGGCCCCCTGACGAATTTTCCTGCCTGGCCCGGCCAGTCCAGCGCCCAGCCCCTGTTCGTCGAAAAATCTGCGCTGCCGATTTTCCCCGACGAACCTGCAGCTGCACAAATCCGCGCTGCCACTGCCCCATTGTCTGGACCAACAATCTTTTCCATCAAGCCCTGGACTATAAATCGTCCAGACTCATCGCCAGCACCCGCTGCCGATTCTGCCGACTTTGCCGATTTCGTCGGCGCTGCCGATTCCAACACTGCCCGCCGTGCCTGAACCAGCGCTGTTTCGTCAGCGTGTCCCCTTGACGAATTTCCCTGCCTGGCCTGGACAGTCCATCTTCCAGCCCATGTTCATCGAAAAATCTGCGCTGCCGATTTCCCCGACGAACCTGCAGCTGCACAAATCTGCGCTGCCGATTTCCCCCCCTGTCGGCATGGCTGCCGCTGCCCCGATGTCCAGACCAACAGTCTTTTTTGTCGACTTTGCCGATTTTGTCCGCGCTGCCGATTCCAACACTACCCCCTGCATCCAAACCAGCATTGTTTCGTCAGCTCTTCCCCTGACGATTTTAGCCCTGTAACAAACAGTAGGCCTCCAATCCCGCCAACGGGAGCCAAGTTGATAGGGAAGAGAATTGAATGACGCGCCTGGTCCTCGCACCCCGCCACCCGAGGGGCCTTTTTCCCGGCAGCCTCTGAAAAACTCTAGCTTTCACGGTCCTCGCCGCCCCTCACCACCATGGCAGGCCTCTAATCCCACCCATCAGCAGTTGTAGCCGATAGGGCA
>NC_084853.1:9558773-9566273 GCF_951802175.1 Populus nigra
TCCTACCATTAAAAATCGAGGAAATCGGAAAAAATAGGAACCGGCTCGGAATGACCCCAAATTCAGTGGGCAGCCTCATAAAAATATGGCTGATTTTACTGGATTGATTTCATGTGGAAAGCACGACGTTTTGTTGTAGGAATGCGGGAACCCCGGCGGCTCGCCTGCCGCGGCCAGCGACGTCGGGCTGGCCCCTGCAGCGCCTAGCCTCTCCCACGCGGGGGGCAGGCCAGAGCGCGGGGGGCCAGGGCCCGAAGGCAGCCCCCCCGCGGGCGAGAGAGCAAGCCAGCAGGGGCTGTCGCCTGCCGCGGCCAGCGACGTCGGGCTGGCCCCTGCAGCGCCTAGCCTCTCCCACGCGGGGGGCAGGCCAGAACGCGGGGGGCCAGGGCCCGAAGGCAGCCCCCCCGCGGGCGAGAGAGCAAGCCAGCAGGGGCTGTCGCCTGCCACGGCCAGCGACGTCGGGCTGGCCCCTGCCGCGGCCAGCGATGTCGGGCTGTCGCCTGCCGCGGCCAGCGACGTCGGGCTGGCCCCTGCAGCGCCTAGCCTCTCCCACGCAGGGGGCAGGCCAGAACGCGGGGGGCCAGGGCCCGAAGGCAGCCCCCCCGCGGGCGAGAGAGCAAGCCAGCAGGGGCTGTCCGCGCGTCGCGCAGCGCGGCATGGCTGCGGGGGCCGCGCGCGCGCGCCCAAGCGCCCAAGGGCCCCCAAGGGCCCCAGGCCCTCAGGCCCCAGCGCCCCAGCGCCCAGCGCGGGCGGGCGCGCGCGCGCGTGTGGTCTTTGAGGGGCGCCGGCCTGGTGGCTCCCTAAAGAGCAATAAGTGTCATTGCAGCTCTGGCAGGGGGAGACACTACTAGGTCCCAGCTGTCACCCCCCCTCTAAAAAATTCATTTCTTGGTATTTTGAGCTGAAATTTTGCACAGAGGTTGGCAAAAATCCAATCCACCTTCATTAATTTTCCCAGAATTTTTCGAGGTCGGGAAGTATTTGTTTTAATTTTCCTACCATTAGAAATCGAGTAAATCCGCAAAACTAGGAACCGGCCCGGAATGACCCCAAATTCAGTGGGCAGCCTCATAAAAATATGGCTGATTTTACTGGATTGGTTTCATGTGGAAAGCACGACGTTTTCTTGTAGGAATGCGGGAACCCCGGCAGCTCGCCTGCCGCGGCCAGCGACGTCGGGGACGCTGGCCTGCGCTGTCGAGCCCGCGAGGGCTGTCTCCGCGGCAGGCCCCCCCTGAACGGGGCACGACAGGCCACCGCGCTGGCTCGTCCAGCGTCGACAGTCCCTCGTCCAGGTTTCAGATCGCGCCAAGTCGAACCCATGACCTGCTCAAGCCATCGTGCGCTGCCGAATTCGCATCTGCGTGTAGGCTGCCATTCCACGCGGCAGCCCCTGTTTTCGTCAGCGTGCCCCCCTGACGAATTTTCCTGCCTGGCCCAGTCCAGCGTCCAGCCCCTGTTCGTCGAAAAATCTGCGCTGCCGATTTTCCACGCGGCAGCCCCTCTTTTCGTCAGCGTGCCCCCCTGACGAATTTTCCTGCCTGGCCCGGCCAGTCCAGCCCCTGTTCGTCGAAAAATCTGCGCTGCCGATTTTCCACGCGGCAGCCCCTCTTTTCGTCAGCGTGCCCCCCTGACGAATTTTCCTGCCTGGCCCGGCCGGTCCAGCATCCAGCCCCTGTTCGTCGAAAAATCTGCGCTGCCGATTTTCCACGCGGCAGCCCCTGTTTTCCTCAGCGTGCCCCCCTGACGAATGTTCGTCGAAAAATCTGCGCTGCCGATTTTCCACGCGGCAGCCCCTCTTTTCGTCAGCGTGCCCCCCTGACGAATGTTCGTCGAAAAATCTGCGCTGCCGATTTTCCACGCGGCAGCCCCTCTTTTCGTCAGCGTGCCCCCTGACGAATTTTCCTGCCTGGCCCAGTCCAGCGTCCAGCCCCTGTTCGTCGAAAAATCTGCGCTGCCGATTTTCCACGCGGCAGCCCCTCTTTTCGTCAGCGTGCCCCCCTGACGAATTTTCCTGCCTGGCCCGGCCGGTCCAGCATCCAGCCCCTGTTCGTCGAAAAATCTGCGCTGCCGATTTCCAAGCGGCAGCCCCTGTTTTCCTCAGCGTGCCCCCCTGACGAATGTTCGTCGAAAAATCTGCGCTGCCGATTTTCCACGCGGCAGCCCCTCTTTCGTCAGCGTGCCCCCCTGACGAATTTTCCTGCCTGGCCCAGTCCAGCGTCCAGCCCCTGTTCGTCGAAAAATCTGCGCTGCCGATTTTCCACGCGGCAGCCCCTCTTTTCGTCAGCGTGCCCCCCTGACGAATTTTCCTGCCTGGCCCAGTCCAGCGTCCAGCCCCTGTTCGTCGAAAAATCTGCGCTGCCGATTTTCCACGCGGCAGCCCCTCTTTTCGTCAGCGTGCCCCCCTGACGAATTTTCCTGCCTGGCCCGGCCGGTCCAGCATCCAGCCCCTGTTCGTCGAAAAATCTGCGCTGCCGATTTTCCACGCGGCAGCCCCTGTTTTCCTCAGCGTGCCCCCCTGACGAATGTTCGTCGAAAAATCTGCGCTGCCGATTTTCCACGCGGCAGCCCCTCTTTTCGTCAGCGTGCCCCCCTGACGAATGTTCGTCGAAAAATCTGCGCTGCCGATTTTCCACGCGGCAGCCCCTCTTTTCGTCAGCGTGCCCCCTGACGAATTTTCCTGCCTGGCCCAGTCCAGCGTCCAGCCCCTGTTCGTCGAAAAATCTGCGCTGCCGATTTTCCACGCGGCAGCCCCTCTTTTCGTCAGCGTGCCCCCCTGACGAATTTTCCTGCCTGGCCCGGCCAGTCGAGCCCCTGTTCGTCGAAAAATCTGCGCTGCCGATTTTCCACGCGGCAGCCCCTCTTTTCGTCAGCGTGCCCCCCTGACGAATGTTCGTCGAAAAATCTGCGCTGCCGATTTTCCACGCGGCAGCCCCTCTTTTCGTCAGCGTGCCCCCTGACGAATTTTCCTGCCTGGCCGGTCCAGCATCCAGCCCCTGTTCGTCGAAAAATCTGCGCTGCCGATTTTCCACGCGGCAGCCCCTCTTTTCGTCAGCGTGCCCCCCTGACGAATTTTCCTGCCTGGCCCGGCCAGTCCAGCCCCTGTTCGTCGAAAAATCTGCGCTGCCGATTTTCCACGCGGCAGCCCCTCTTTTCGTCAGTGTGCCAAGGTGCTGGCAGCTGCTGCGCGGCTGTCTGCTTGCCGCGACGTCACGGCGGCGGTGGCCGCTGCCCCTGCTCGCAAGTCGGAGGCCTGGCCGACGTGGCTGGTGCGGACCGCCGAGCTTGGGGATTGCGAGGAGAGCTCTACGCTGGCGTGGGCGTGGCATTAAATTGCCGTGCGCGCGCCCATGCGTTGGCTCTCCTCGCAATCCCCGACCTCGTGGCGTGACGTGCCAGCCGCGTCGGCCAGGCCTCCATCTTGCGAGCACGGGCAGCTGCCACCGCAGCCGGAGGCGAAGGATCTCGAAGGGACAAGGGACAGGCCGCGGGGGGGAACGACAGGGACAATCATGCGGGGGGCTGTCAGCCCCGGCTCGCAAGACGGAGGCCAGGCCTCGGCAGCGGGCACGTCACGCCACGAGGTCGGGGATTGCGAGGAGAGCCAACGCATGGGCGCGCGCACGGCAATTTAATGCCACGCCCACGCCAGCGTAGAGCTCTCCTCGCAATCCCCAAGCTCGGCGGTCCGCACCAGCCACGTCGGCCAGGCCTCCGACTTGCGAGCAGGGGCAGCGGCCACCGCCGCCGTGACGTCGCGGCAAGCAGACAGCCGCGCAGCAGCTGCCAGCACCTTGGCACAAGCACGGCAAATGAATGCCACGCCCACGCCGCGGATAAGCAGCCCCAACGCGCCCGACGGCTTGGAGCGGGTCCCGAAGACGGTGGCCGGAATCGGGTCGTCGCCGGCCGGAAAACGGGTCATCGATGCCGGCAATACTTCGGGCCATGAGGCCCCCCACCTTAGTCCGAGTTTAGCAACAGCCCACATATCCCCCGCGGCAGGCCTATGGGCGCCAGGCCAGCGCGCCCCATGGCCAGTCAGGGGGCACCCCCCTAAAGAGCAATAAGTGTCATTGAAGCTCTGGCAGGGGGAGACACTACTAGGTCCCAGCTGTCACCCCCCCTCTAAAAAATTCATTTCTTGGTATTTTGAGCTGAAATTTTGCACAGAGGTTGGCAAAAATCCAATCCAACTTTATTAATTTTTCCAGAATTTGTCGAGGTCGGGAAGTATTTTTTTTTATTTTCCTACCATTAAAAATCGAGGAAATCGGAAAAAATAGGAACCGGCTCGGAATGACCCCAAATTCAGTGGGCAGCCTCATAAAAATATGGCTGATTTTACTGGATTGATTTCATGTGGAAAGCACGACGTTTTGTTGTAGGAATGCGGGAACCCCGGCGGCTCGCCTGCCGCGGCCAGCGACGTCGGGCTGGCCCCTGCAGCGCCTAGCCTCTCCCACGCGGGGGGCAGGCCAGAGCGCGGGGGGCCAGGGCCCGAAGGCAGCCCCCCCGCGGGCGAGAGAGCAAGCCAGCAGGGGCTGTCGCCTGCCGCGGCCAGCGACGTCGGGCTGGCCCCTGCAGCGCCTAGCCTCTCCCACGCGGGGGGCAGGCCAGAACGCGGGGGGCCAGGGCCCGAAGGCAGCCCCCCCGCGGGAGAGAGAGCAAGCCAGCAGGGGCTGTCGCCTGCCGCGGCCAGCGACGTCGGGCTGGCCCCTGCCGCGGCCAGCGATGTCGGGCTGTCGCCTGCCGCGGCCAGCGACGTCGGGCTGGCCCCTGCAGCGCCTAGCCTCTCCCACGCAGGGGGCAGGCCAGAACGCGGGGGGCCAGGGCCCGAAGGCAGCCCCCCCGCGGGCGAGAGAGCAAGCCAGCAGGGGCTGTCCGCGCGTCGCGCAGCGCGGCATGGCTGCGGGGGCCGCGCGCGCGCGCCCAAGCGCCCAAGGGCCCCCAAGGGCCCCAGGCCCTCAGGCCCCAGCGCCCCAGCGCCCAGCGCGGGCGGGCGCGCGCGCGCGTGTGGTCTTTGAGGGGCGCCGGCCTGGTGGCTCCCTAAAGAGCAATAAGTGTCATTGCAGCTCTGGCAGGGGGAGACACTACTAGGTCCCAGCTGTCACCCCCCCTCTAAAAAATTCATTTCTTGGTATTTTGAGCTGAAATTTTGCACAGAGGTTGGCAAAAATCCAATCCACCTTCATTAATTTTCCCAGAATTTTTCGAGGTCGGGAAGTATTTGTTTTAATTTTCCTACCATTAGAAATCGAGTAAATCCGCAAAACTAGGAACCGGCCCGGAATGACCCCAAATTCAGTGGGCAGCCTCATAAAAATATGGCTGATTTTACTGGATTGGTTTCATGTGGAAAGCACGACGTTTTCTTGTAGGAATGCGGGAACCCCGGCAGCTCGCCTGCCGCGGCCAGCGACGTCGGGGACGCTGGCCTGCGCTGTCGAGCCCGCGAGGGCTGTCTCCGCGGCAGGCCCCCCCTGAACGGGGCACGACAGGCCACCGCGCTGGCTCGTCCAGCGTCGACAGTCCCTCGTCCAGGTTTCAGATCGCGCCAAGTCGAACCCATGACCTGCTCAAGCCATCGTGCGCTGCCGAATTCGCATCTGCGTGTAGGCTGCCATTCCACGCGGCAGCCCCTGTTTTCGTCAGCGTGCCCCCCTGACGAATTTTCCTGCCTGGCCCAGTCCAGCGTCCAGCCCCTGTTCGTCGAAAAATCTGCGCTGCCGATTTTCCACGCGGCAGCCCCTCTTTTCGTCAGCGTGCCCCCCTGACGAATTTTCCTGCCTGGCCCGGCCAGTCCAGCCCCTGTTCGTCGAAAAATCTGCGCTGCCGATTTTCCACGCGGCAGCCCCTCTTTTCGTCAGCGTGCCCCCCTGACGAATTTTCCTGCCTGGCCCGGCCGGTCCAGCATCCAGCCCCTGTTCGTCGAAAAATCTGCGCTGCCGATTTTCCACGCGGCAGCCCCTGTTTTCCTCAGCGTGCCCCCCTGACGAATGTTCGTCGAAAAATCTGCGCTGCCGATTTTCCACGCGGCAGCCCCTCTTTTCGTCAGCGTGCCCCCCTGACGAATGTTCGTCGAAAAATCTGCGCTGCCGATTTTCCACGCGGCAGCCCCTCTTTTCGTCAGCGTGCCCCCTGACGAATTTTCCTGCCTGGCCCAGTCCAGCGTCCAGCCCCTGTTCGTCGAAAAATCTGCGCTGCCGATTTTCCACGCGGCAGCCCCTCTTTTCGTCAGCGTGCCCCCCTGACGAATTTTCCTGCCTGGCCCGGCCGGTCCAGCATCCAGCCCCTGTTCGTCGAAAAATCTGCGCTGCCGATTTTCCACGCGGCAGCCCCTCTTTTCGTCAGCGTGCCCCCCTGACGAATTTTCCTGCCTGGCCCGGCCAGTCCAGCCCCTGTTCGTCGAAAAATCTGCGCTGCCGATTTTCCACGCGGCAGCCCCTCTTTTCGTCAGCGTGCCCCCCTGACGAATTTTCCTGCCTGGCCCGGCCGGTCCAGC
Organism: Populus nigra; assembly: GCF_951802175.1. Lineage (NCBI taxonomy): Eukaryota > Viridiplantae > Streptophyta > Magnoliopsida > Malpighiales > Salicaceae > Populus > Populus nigra. The sequence goes on from NC_084853.1 coordinate 9,565,279, forward strand.
CCCTGTTCGTCGAAAAATCTGCGCTGCCGATTTTCCACTCCGCAGCCCCTGTTTTCGTCAGCGTGGCCCCCTGACGAATTTTCCTGCCTGGCCCGGCCAGTCCAGCGCCCAGCCCCTGTTCGTCGAAAAATCTGCGCTGCCGATTTTCCCCGACGAACCTGCAGCTGCACAAATCCGCGCTGCCACTGCCCCATTGTCTGGACCAACAATCTTTTCCATCAAGCCCTGGACTATAAATCGTCCAGACTCATCGCCAGCACCCGCTGCCGATTCTGCCGACTTTGCCGATTTCGTCGGCGCTGCCGATTCCAACACTGCCCGCCGTGCCTGAACCAGCGCTGTTTCGTCAGCGTGTCCCCTTGACGAATTTCCCTGCCTGGCCTGGACAGTCCATCTTCCAGCCCATGTTCATCGAAAAATCTGCGCTGCCGATTTCCCCGACGAACCTGCAGCTGCACAAATCTGCGCTGCCGATTTCCCCCCCTGTCGGCATGGCTGCCGCTGCCCCGATGTCCAGACCAACAGTCTTTTTTGTCGACTTTGCCGATTTTGTCCGCGCTGCCGATTCCAACACTACCCCCTGCATCCAAACCAGCATTGTTTCGTCAGCTCTTCCCCTGACGATTTTAGCCCTGTAACAAACAGTAGGCCTCCAATCCCGCCAACGGGAGCCAAGTTGATAGGGAAGAGAATTGAATGACGCGCCTGGTCCTCGCACCCCGCCACCCGAGGGGCCTTTTTCCCGGCAGCCTCTGAAAAACTCTAGCTTTCACGGTCCTCGCCGCCCCTCACCACCATGGCAGGCCTCTAATCCCACCCATCAGCAGTTGTAGCCGATAGGGCAGTGATTTGAATGACGCGTCGCGGGCCTCCGGGTCATCTCACCCGGCCATTAATTGGAGCGTTTTTGGCTGGCCGAGGATGGGGGGATGGATCTCTTCTTCCGAAAAAGCAAACAGTACATCGGGAGTTATGTTGACGGGGCATGGAATTGA
>NC_084853.1:9576273-9578773 GCF_951802175.1 Populus nigra
TCAGCGTGCCCCCCTGACGAATGTTCGTCGAAAAATCTGCGCTGCCGATTTTCCACGCGGCAGCCCCTCTTTTCGTCAGCGTGCCCCCCTGACGAATGTTCGTCGAAAAATCTGCGCTGCCGATTTTCCACGCGGCAGCCCCTCTTTTCGTCAGCGTGCCCCCTGACGAATTTTCCTGCCTGGCCCAGTCCAGCGTCCAGCCCCTGTTCGTCGAAAAATCTGCGCTGCCGATTTTCCACGCGGCAGCCCCTCTTTTCGTCAGCGTGCCCCCCTGACGAATTTTCCTGCCTGGCCCGGCCGGTCCAGCATCCAGCCCCTGTTCGTCGAAAAATCTGCGCTGCCGATTTTCCACGCGGCAGCCCCTCTTTTCGTCAGCGTGCCCCCCTGACGAATTTTCCTGCCTGGCCCGGCCAGTCCAGCCCCTGTTCGTCGAAAAATCTGCGCTGCCGATTTTCCACGCGGCAGCCCCTCTTTTCGTCAGCGTGCCCCCCTGACGAATTTTCCTGCCTGGCCCGGCCGGTCCAGCCCCTGTTCGTCGAAAAATCTGCGCTGCCGATTTTCCACTCCGCAGCCCCTGTTTTCGTCAGCGTGGCCCCCTGACGAATTTTCCTGCCTGGCCCGGCCAGTCCAGCGCCCAGCCCCTGTTCGTCGAAAAATCTGCGCTGCCGATTTTCCCCGACGAACCTGCAGCTGCACAAATCCGCGCTGCCACTGCCCCATTGTCTGGACCAACAATCTTTTCCATCAAGCCCTGGACTATAAATCGTCCAGACTCATCGCCAGCACCCGCTGCCGATTCTGCCGACTTTGCCGATTTCGTCGGCGCTGCCGATTCCAACACTGCCCGCCGTGCCTGAACCAGCGCTGTTTCGTCAGCGTGTCCCCTTGACGAATTTCCCTGCCTGGCCTGGACAGTCCATCTTCCAGCCCATGTTCATCGAAAAATCTGCGCTGCCGATTTCCCCGACGAACCTGCAGCTGCACAAATCTGCGCTGCCGATTTCCCCCCCTGTCGGCATGGCTGCCGCTGCCCCGATGTCCAGACCAACAGTCTTTTTTGTCGACTTTGCCGATTTTGTCCGCGCTGCCGATTCCAACACTACCCCCTGCATCCAAACCAGCATTGTTTCGTCAGCTCTTCCCCTGACGATTTTAGCCCTGTAACAAACAGTAGGCCTCCAATCCCGCCAACGGGAGCCAAGTTGATAGGGAAGAGAATTGAATGACGCGCCTGGTCCTCGCACCCCGCCACCCGAGGGGCCTTTTTCCCGGCAGCCTCTGAAAAACTCTAGCTTTCACGGTCCTCGCCGCCCCTCACCACCATGGCAGGCCTCTAATCCCACCCATCAGCAGTTGTAGCCGATAGGGCAGTGATTTGAATGACGCGTCGCGGGCCTCCGGGTCATCTCACCCGGCCATTAATTGGAGCGTTTTTGGCTGGCCGAGGATGGGGGGATGGATCTCTTCTTCCGAAAAAGCAAACAGTACATCGGGAGTTATGTTGACGGGGCATGGAATTGAATGACCCGTCGCGGGCCGCCGGGTCATCTCACCCGGCCATCCCGGGGAGCGTTTTTCCCGGCAGCATCGGGGAAACTCTTGCTTTCACTGCCCGCTGCCCAAGTCCCCACTCGCATCGGCCCCCCGCGCCAACAAGCCAACGCTGCCGAATCGGCAGACACTGCTGCCGAATCTGCCGACACTGCCCCGCGGGCTGCCACTGCCCCAGTGTCTAAACCAGCGGTCTTTCTCATCGAGCCTTGGACTATCCAGTCCGTCCTGACTCATCGCCAGCACCTGCTGCCGATTCTGCCGACTTTGCCGATTTTCTCGGCGCTGCCGATTCCAACACTGCGCCCACCGTGTCTGAACCAGCGCTGTTTCGTCAGCGTGTCCCCTCGACGAATTTTCCTGCCTGGCCTGGACAGTCCACCGTCCAGCCCGTGTTCGTCGAAAAATCTGCGCTGCCGATTCTGCCGACTTTGCCGATTTCGTCGGCGCTGCCGATTCCAACACTGCCCGCCGTGCCTGAACCAGCGCTGTTTCGTCAGCGTGTCCCCTCGACAAATTTTCCTGCCTGGCCTGGACAGTCCATCGCCCAGCCCATGTTCGTCGCAAAATCTGCGCTGCCGATTTTCCCCGACGAACCTGCAGCCGCACAAATCTGCGCTGCCGAATCTGCCGACACTGTCCCGCGGGCTGCCACTGCCCCAGTGTCTAAACCAGCAGTCTTTCTCGTCGAGCCTTGGACTATCCAGCCCGTCCAGACCCATCGCCAGCACCCGCTGCCGATTCTGCCGACTTTGCCGATTTCGTCGGCGCTGCCGATTCCACCACTGCCCGCCGTGCCTGAACCAGCGCTGTTTCGTCAGCGTGTCCCCTCGATGAATTTTCCTGCATGGCCCGGCCAGTCCAGCGTCCAGCCCATGTTCGTCGAAAAATCTGCGCTGCCGATTCTGCCGACTTTGCCGATTTCGTCGGCGCTGCCGATTCCAACACT
>NC_084853.1:9588773-9591273 GCF_951802175.1 Populus nigra
TTGTAGGAATGCGGGAACCCCGGCAGCTCGCCTGCCGCGGCCAGCGACGTCGGGGACGCTGGCCTGCGCTGTCGAGCCCGCGAGGGCTGTCTCCGCGGCAGGCCCCCCCTGAACGGGGCACGACAGGCCACCGCGCTGGCTCGTCCAGCGTCGACAGTCCCTCGTCCAGGTTTCAGATCGCGCCAAGTCGAACCCATGACCTGCTCAAGCCATCGTGCGCTGCCGAATTCGCATCTGCGTGTAGGCTGCCATTCCACGCGGCAGCCCCTGTTTTCGTCAGCGTGCCCCCCTGACGAATTTTCCTGCCTGGCCCAGTCCAGCGTCCAGCCCCTGTTCGTCGAAAAATCTGCGCTGCCGATTTTCCACGCGGCAGCCCCTCTTTTCGTCAGCGTGCCCCCCTGACGAATTTTCCTGCCTGGCCCGGCCAGTCCAGCCCCTGTTCGTCGAAAAATCTGCGCTGCCGATTTTCCACGCGGCAGCCCCTCTTTTCGTCAGCGTGCCCCCCTGACGAATTTTCCTGCCTGGCCCGGCCGGTCCAGCATCCAGCCCCTGTTCGTCGAAAAATCTGCGCTGCCGATTTTCCACGCGGCAGCCCCTGTTTTCCTCAGCGTGCCCCCCTGACGAATGTTCGTCGAAAAATCTGCGCTGCCGATTTTCCACGCGGCAGCCCCTCTTTTCGTCAGCGTGCCCCCCTGACGAATGTTCGTCGAAAAATCTGCGCTGCCGATTTTCCACGCGGCAGCCCCTCTTTTCGTCAGCGTGCCCCCTGACGAATTTTCCTGCCTGGCCCAGTCCAGCGTCCAGCCCCTGTTCGTCGAAAAATCTGCGCTGCCGATTTTCCACGCGGCAGCCCCTCTTTTCGTCAGCGTGCCCCCCTGACGAATTTTCCTGCCTGGCCCGGCCGGTCCAGCATCCAGCCCCTGTTCGTCGAAAAATCTGCGCTGCCGATTTTCCACGCGGCAGCCCCTCTTTTCGTCAGCGTGCCCCCCTGACGAATTTTCCTGCCTGGCCCGGCCAGTCCAGCCCCTGTTCGTCGAAAAATCTGCGCTGCCGATTTTCCACGCGGCAGCCCCTCTTTTCGTCAGCGTGCCCCCCTGACGAATTTTCCTGCCTGGCCCGGCCGGTCCAGCCCCTGTTCGTCGAAAAATCTGCGCTGCCGATTTTCCACTCCGCAGCCCCTGTTTTCGTCAGCGTGGCCCCCTGACGAATTTTCCTGCCTGGCCCGGCCAGTCCAGGGCCCAGCCCCTGTTCGTCGAAAAATCTGCGCTGCCGATTTTCCCCGACGAACCTGCAGCTGCACAAATCCGCGCTGCCACTGCCCCATTGTCTGGACCAACAATCTTTTCCATCAAGCCCTGGACTATAAATCGTCCAGACTCATCGCCAGCACCCGCTGCCGATTCTGCCGACTTTGCCGATTTCGTCGGCGCTGCCGATTCCAACACTGCCCGCCGTGCCTGAACCAGCGCTGTTTCGTCAGCGTGTCCCCTTGACGAATTTCCCTGCCTGGCCTGGACAGTCCATCTTCCAGCCCATGTTCATCGAAAAATCTGCGCTGCCGATTTCCCCGACGAACCTGCAGCTGCACAAATCTGCGCTGCCGATTTCCCCCCCTGTCGGCATGGCTGCCGCTGCCCCGATGTCCAGACCAACAGTCTTTTTTGTCGACTTTGCCGATTTTGTCCGCGCTGCCGATTCCAACACTACCCCCTGCATCCAAACCAGCATTGTTTCGTCAGCTCTTCCCCTGACGATTTTAGCCCTGTAACAAACAGTAGGCCTCCAATCCCGCCAACGGGAGCCAAGTTGATAGGGAAGAGAATTGAATGACGCGCCTGGTCCTCGCACCCCGCCACCCGAGGGGCCTTTTTCCCGGCAGCCTCTGAAAAACTCTAGCTTTCACGGTCCTCGCCGCCCCTCACCACCATGGCAGGCCTCTAATCCCACCCATCAGCAGTTGTAGCCGATAGGGCAGTGATTTGAATGACGCGTCGCGGGCCTCCGGGTCATCTCACCCGGCCATTAATTGGAGCGTTTTTGGCTGGCCGAGGATGGGGGGATGGATCTCTTCTTCCGAAAAAGCAAACAGTACATCGGGAGTTATGTTGACGGGGCATGGAATTGAATGACCCGTCGCGGGCCGCCGGGTCATCTCACCCGGCCATCCCGGGGAGCGTTTTTCCCGGCAGCATCGGGGAAACTCTTGCTTTCACTGCCCGCTGCCCAAGTCCCCACTCGCATCGGCCCCCCGCGCCAACAAGCCAACGCTGCCGAATCGGCAGACACTGCTGCCGAATCTGCCGACACTGCCCCGCGGGCTGCCACTGCCCCAGTGTCTAAACCAGCGGTCTTTCTCATCGAGCCTTGGACTATCCAGTCCGTCCTGACTCATCGCCAGCACCTGCTGCCGATTCTGCCGACTTTGCCGATTTTCTCGGCGCTGCCGATTCCAACACTGCGCCCACCGTGTCTGAACCAGCGCTGTTTCGTCAGCGTGTCC
>NC_084853.1:9601273-9603773 GCF_951802175.1 Populus nigra
GCCCCTGCAGCGCCTAGCCTCTCCCACGCAGGGGGCAGGCCAGAACGCGGGGGGCCAGGGCCCGAAGGCAGCCCCCCCGCGGGCGAGAGAGCAAGCCAGCAGGGGCTGTCCGCGCGTCGCGCAGCGCGGCATGGCTGCGGGGGCCGCGCGCGCGCGCCCAAGCGCCCAAGGGCCCCCAAGGGCCCCAGGCCCTCAGGCCCCAGCGCCCCAGCGCCCAGCGCGGGCGGGCGCGCGCGCGCGTGTGGTCTTTGAGGGGCGCCGGCCTGGTGGCTCCCTAAAGAGCAATAAGTGTCATTGCAGCTCTGGCAGGGGGAGACACTACTAGGTCCCAGCTGTCACCCCCCCTCTAAAAAATTCATTTCTTGGTATTTTGAGCTGAAATTTTGCACAGAGGTTGGCAAAAATCCAATCCACCTTCATTAATTTTCCCAGAATTTTTCGAGGTCGGGAAGTATTTGTTTTAATTTTCCTACCATTAGAAATCGAGTAAATCCGCAAAACTAGGAACCGGCCCGGAATGACCCCAAATTCAGTGGGCAGCCTCATAAAAATATGGCTGATTTTACTGGATTGGTTTCATGTGGAAAGCACGACGTTTTCTTGTAGGAATGCGGGAACCCCGGCAGCTCGCCTGCCGCGGCCAGCGACGTCGGGGACGCTGGCCTGCGCTGTCGAGCCCGCGAGGGCTGTCTCCGCGGCAGGCCCCCCCTGAACGGGGCACGACAGGCCACCGCGCTGGCTCGTCCAGCGTCGACAGTCCCTCGTCCAGGTTTCAGATCGCGCCAAGTCGAACCCATGACCTGCTCAAGCCATCGTGCGCTGCCGAATTCGCATCTGCGTGTAGGCTGCCATTCCACGCGGCAGCCCCTGTTTTCGTCAGCGTGCCCCCCTGACGAATTTTCCTGCCTGGCCCAGTCCAGCGTCCAGCCCCTGTTCGTCGAAAAATCTGCGCTGCCGATTTTCCACGCGGCAGCCCCTCTTTTCGTCAGCGTGCCCCCCTGACGAATTTTCCTGCCTGGCCCGGCCAGTCCAGCCCCTGTTCGTCGAAAAATCTGCGCTGCCGATTTTCCACGCGGCAGCCCCTCTTTTCGTCAGCGTGCCCCCCTGACGAATTTTCCTGCCTGGCCCGGCCGGTCCAGCATCCAGCCCCTGTTCGTCGAAAAATCTGCGCTGCCGATTTTCCACGCGGCAGCCCCTGTTTTCCTCAGCGTGCCCCCCTGACGAATGTTCGTCGAAAAATCTGCGCTGCCGATTTTCCACGCGGCAGCCCCTCTTTTCGTCAGCGTGCCCCCCTGACGAATGTTCGTCGAAAAATCTGCGCTGCCGATTTTCCACGCGGCAGCCCCTCTTTTCGTCAGCGTGCCCCCTGACGAATTTTCCTGCCTGGCCCAGTCCAGCGTCCAGCCCCTGTTCGTCGAAAAATCTGCGCTGCCGATTTTCCACGCGGCAGCCCCTCTTTTCGTCAGCGTGCCCCCCTGACGAATTTTCCTGCCTGGCCCGGCCGGTCCAGCATCCAGCCCCTGTTCGTCGAAAAATCTGCGCTGCCGATTTTCCACGCGGCAGCCCCTCTTTTCGTCAGCGTGCCCCCCTGACGAATTTTCCTGCCTGGCCCGGCCAGTCCAGCCCCTGTTCGTCGAAAAATCTGCGCTGCCGATTTTCCACGCGGCAGCCCCTCTTTTCGTCAGCGTGCCCCCCTGACGAATTTTCCTGCCTGGCCCGGCCGGTCCAGCCCCTGTTCGTCGAAAAATCTGCGCTGCCGATTTTCCACTCCGCAGCCCCTGTTTTCGTCAGCGTGGCCCCCTGACGAATTTTCCTGCCTGGCCCGGCCAGTCCAGCGCCCAGCCCCTGTTCGTCGAAAAATCTGCGCTGCCGATTTTCCCCGACGAACCTGCAGCTGCACAAATCCGCGCTGCCACTGCCCCATTGTCTGGACCAACAATCTTTTCCATCAAGCCCTGGACTATAAATCGTCCAGACTCATCGCCAGCACCCGCTGCCGATTCTGCCGACTTTGCCGATTTCGTCGGCGCTGCCGATTCCAACACTGCCCGCCGTGCCTGAACCAGCGCTGTTTCGTCAGCGTGTCCCCTTGACGAATTTCCCTGCCTGGCCTGGACAGTCCATCTTCCAGCCCATGTTCATCGAAAAATCTGCGCTGCCGATTTCCCCGACGAACCTGCAGCTGCACAAATCTGCGCTGCCGATTTCCCCCCCTGTCGGCATGGCTGCCGCTGCCCCGATGTCCAGACCAACAGTCTTTTTTGTCGACTTTGCCGATTTTGTCCGCGCTGCCGATTCCAACACTACCCCCTGCATCCAAACCAGCATTGTTTCGTCAGCTCTTCCCCTGACGATTTTAGCCCTGTAACAAACAGTAGGCCTCCAATCCCGCCAACGGGAGCCAAGTTGATAGGGAAGAGAATTGAATGACGCGCCTGGTCCTCGCACCCCGCCACCCGAGGGGCCTTTTTCCCGGCAGCCTCTGAAAAACTCTAGCTTT
>NC_084853.1:9613773-9616273 GCF_951802175.1 Populus nigra
GTTGGCAAAAATCCAATCCAACTTTATTAATTTTTCCAGAATTTTTCGAGGTCGGGAAGTATTTTTTTTTATTTTCCTACCATTAAAAATCGAGGAAATCGGAAAAAATAGGAACCGGCTCGGAATGACCCCAAATTCAGTGGGCAGCCTCATAAAAATATGGCTGATTTTACTGGATTGATTTCATGTGGAAAGCACGACGTTTTGTTGTAGGAATGCGGGAACCCCGGCGGCTCGCCTGCCGCGGCCAGCGACGTCGGGCTGGCCCCTGCAGCGCCTAGCCTCTCCCACGCGGGGGGCAGGCCAGAACGCGGGGGGCCAGGGCCCGAAGGCAGCCCCCCCGCGGGCGAGAGAGCAAGCCAGCAGGGGCTGTCGCCTGCCGCGGCCAGCGACGTCGGGCTGGCCCCTGCAGCGCCTAGCCTCTCCCACGCGGGGGGCAGGCCAGAACGCGGGGGGCCAGGGCCCGAAGGCAGCCCCCCCGCGGGCGAGAGAGCAAGCCAGCAGGGGCTGTCGCCTGCCGCGGCCAGCGACGTCGGGCTGGCCCCTGCCGCGGCCAGCGATGTCGGGCTGTCGCCTGCCGCGGCCAGCGACGTCGGGCTGGCCCCTGCAGCGCCTAGCCTCTCCCACGCAGGGGGCAGGCCAGAACGCGGGGGGCCAGGGCCCGAAGGCAGCCCCCCCGCGGGCGAGAGAGCAAGCCAGCAGGGGCTGTCCGCGCGTCGCGCAGCGCGGCATGGCTGCGGGGGCCGCGCGCGCGCGCCCAAGCGCCCAAGGGCCCCCAAGGGCCCCAGGCCCTCAGGCCCCAGCGCCCCAGCGCCCAGCGCGGGCGGGCGCGCGCGCGCGTGTGGTCTTTGAGGGGCGCCGGCCTGGTGGCTCCCTAAAGAGCAATAAGTGTCATTGCAGCTCTGGCAGGGGGAGACACTACTAGGTCCCAGCTGTCACCCCCCCTCTAAAAAATTCATTTCTTGGTATTTTGAGCTGAAATTTTGCACAGAGGTTGGCAAAAATCCAATCCACCTTCATTAATTTTCCCAGAATTTTTCGAGGTCGGGAAGTATTTGTTTTAATTTTCCTACCATTAGAAATCGAGTAAATCCGCAAAACTAGGAACCGGCCCGGAATGACCCCAAATTCAGTGGGCAGCCTCATAAAAATATGGCTGATTTTACTGGATTGGTTTCATGTGGAAAGCACGACGTTTTCTTGTAGGAATGCGGGAACCCCGGCAGCTCGCCTGCCGCGGCCAGCGACGTCGGGGACGCTGGCCTGCGCTGTCGAGCCCGCGAGGGCTGTCTCCGCGGCAGGCCCCCCCTGAACGGGGCACGACAGGCCACCGCGCTGGCTCGTCCAGCGTCGACAGTCCCTCGTCCAGGTTTCAGATCGCGCCAAGTCGAACCCATGACCTGCTCAAGCCATCGTGCGCTGCCGAATTCGCATCTGCGTGTAGGCTGCCATTCCACGCGGCAGCCCCTGTTTTCGTCAGCGTGCCCCCCTGACGAATTTTCCTGCCTGGCCCAGTCCAGCGTCCAGCCCCTGTTCGTCGAAAAATCTGCGCTGCCGATTTTCCACGCGGCAGCCCCTCTTTTCGTCAGCGTGCCCCCCTGACGAATTTTCCTGCCTGGCCCGGCCAGTCCAGCCCCTGTTCGTCGAAAAATCTGCGCTGCCGATTTTCCACGCGGCAGCCCCTCTTTTCGTCAGCGTGCCCCCCTGACGAATTTTCCTGCCTGGCCCGGCCGGTCCAGCATCCAGCCCCTGTTCGTCGAAAAATCTGCGCTGCCGATTTTCCACGCGGCAGCCCCTGTTTTCCTCAGCGTGCCCCCCTGACGAATGTTCGTCGAAAAATCTGCGCTGCCGATTTTCCACGCGGCAGCCCCTCTTTTCGTCAGCGTGCCCCCCTGACGAATGTTCGTCGAAAAATCTGCGCTGCCGATTTTCCACGCGGCAGCCCCTCTTTTCGTCAGCGTGCCCCCTGACGAATTTTCCTGCCTGGCCCAGTCCAGCGTCCAGCCCCTGTTCGTCGAAAAATCTGCGCTGCCGATTTTCCACGCGGCAGCCCCTCTTTTCGTCAGCGTGCCCCCCTGACGAATTTTCCTGCCTGGCCCGGCCGGTCCAGCATCCAGCCCCTGTTCGTCGAAAAATCTGCGCTGCCGATTTTCCACGCGGCAGCCCCTCTTTTCGTCAGCGTGCCCCCCTGACGAATTTTCCTGCCTGGCCCGGCCAGTCCAGCCCCTGTTCGTCGAAAAATCTGCGCTGCCGATTTTCCACGCGGCAGCCCCTCTTTTCGTCAGCGTGCCCCCCTGACGAATTTTCCTGCCTGGCCCGGCCGGTCCAGCCCCTGTTCGTCGAAAAATCTGCGCTGCCGATTTTCCACTCCGCAGCCCCTGTTTTCGTCAGCGTGGCCCCCTGACGAATTTTCCTGCCTGGCCCGGCCAGTCCAGCGCCCAGCCCCTGTTCGTCGAAAAATCTGCGCTGCCGATTTTCCCCGACGAACCTGCAGCTGCAC
>NC_084853.1:9630973-9633473 GCF_951802175.1 Populus nigra
TAATGGCCGGGTGAGATGACCCGGCGGCCCGCGACGCGTCATTCAATTCCATGCCCCGTCAACATAACTCCCGATGTACTGTTTGCTTTTTCGGAAGAAGAGATCCATCCCCCCATCCTCGGCCAGCCAAAAACGCTCCAATTAATGGCCGGGTGAGATGACCCGGCGGCCCGCGACGCGTCATTCAAATCACTGCCCTATCGGCTACAACTGCTGATGGGTGGGATTAGAGGCCTGCCATGGTGGTGAGGGGCGGCGAGGACCGTGAAAGCTAGAGTTTTTCAGAGGCTGCCAGGAAAAAGGCCCCTCGGGTGGCGGGGTGCGAGGACCAGGCGCGTCATTCAATTCTCTTCCCTATCAACTTGGCTCCCGTTGGCGGGATTGGAGGCCTACTGTTTGTTACAGGGCTAAAATCGTCAGGGGAAGAGCTGACGAAACAATGCTGGTTTGGATGCAGGGGGTAGTGTTGGAATCGGCAGCGCGGACAAAATCGGCAAAGTCGACAAAAAAGACTGTTGGTCTGGACATCGGGGCAGCGGCAGCCATGCCGACAGGGGGGGAAATCGGCAGCGCAGATTTGTGCAGCTGCAGGTTCGTCGGGGAAATCGGCAGCGCAGATTTTTCGATGAACATGGGCTGGAAGATGGACTGTCCAGGCCAGGCAGGGAAATTCGTCAAGGGGACACGCTGACGAAACAGCGCTGGTTTAGACACGGTGGGTGCAGTGTTGGAATCGGCAGCGCCGACGAAATCGGCAAAGTCGGCAGAATCGGCAGCGGGTGCTGGCGATGAGTCTGGACGATTTATAGTCCAGGGCTTGATGGAAAAGACTGTTGGTCCAGACAATGGGGCAGTGGCAGCGCGGATTTGTGCAGCTGCAGGTTCGTCGGGGAAAATCGGCAGCGCAGATTTTTCGACGAACAGGGGCTGGGCGCTGGACTGGCCGGGCCAGGCAGGAAAATTCGTCAGGGGGCCACGCTGACGAAAACAGGGGCTGCGGAGTGGAAAATCGGCAGCGCAGATTTTTCGACGAACAGGGGCTGGACCGGCCGGGCCAGGCAGGAAAATTCGTCAGGGGGGCACGCTGACGAAAAGAGGGGCTGCCGCGTGGAAAATCGGCAGCGCAGATTTTTCGACGAACAGGGGCTGGACTGGCCGGGCCAGGCGGGAAAATTCGTCAGGGGGGCACGCTGACGAAAAGAGGGGCTGCCGCGTGGAAAATCGGCAGCGCAGATTTTTCGACGAACAGGGGCTGGACGCTGGACTGGGCCAGGCAGGAAAATTCGTCAGGGGGCACGCTGACGAAAAGAGGGGCTGCCGCGTGGAAAATCGGCAGCGCAGATTTTTCGACGAACATTCGTCAGGGGGGCACGCTGACGAAAAGAGGGGCTGCCGCGTGGAAAATCGGCAGCGCAGATTTTTCGACGAACATTCGTCAGGGGGGCACGCTGAGGAAAACAGGGGCTGCCGCGTGGAAAATCGGCAGCGCAGATTTTTCGACGAACAGGGGCTGGACGCTGGACTGGGCCAGGCAGGAAAATTCGTCAGGGGGCACGCTGACGAAAAGAGGGGCTGCCGCGTGGAAAATCGGCAGCGCAGATTTTTCGACGAACATTCGTCAGGGGGGCACGCTGACGAAAAGAGGGGCTGCCGCGTGGAAAATCGGCAGCGCAGATTTTTCGACGAACATTCGTCAGGGGGGCACGCTGACAAAAAGAGGGGCTGCCGCGTGGAAAATCGGCAGCGCAGATTTTTCGACGAACAGGGGCTGGATGCTGGACCGGCCGGGCCAGGCAGGAAAATTCGTCAGGGGGGCACGCTGACGAAAAGAGGGGCTGCCGCGTGGAATTCGGCAGCGCACGATGGCTTGAGCAGGTCATGGGTTCGACTTGGCGCGATCTGAAACCTGGACGAGGGACTGTCGACGCTGGACGAGCCAGCGCGGTGGCCTGTCGTGCCCCGTTCAGGGGGGGCCTGCCGCGGAGACAGCCCTCGCGGGCTCGACAGCGCAGGCCAGCGTCCCCGACGTCGCTGGCCGCGGCAGGCGAGCTGCCGGGGTTCCCGCATTCCTACAAGAAAACGTCGTGCTTTCCACATGAAACCAATCCAGTAAAATCAGCCATATTTTTATGAGGCTGCCCACTGAATTTGGGGTCATTCCGGGCCGGTTCCTAGTTTTGCGGATTTACTCGATTTCTAATGGTAGGAAAATTAAAACAAATACTTCCCGACCTCGAAAAATTCTGGGAAAATTAATGAAGGTGGATTGGATTTTTGCCAACCTCTGTGCAAAATTTCAGCTCAAAATACCAAGAAATGAATTTTTTAGAGGGGGGGTGACAGCTGGGACCTAGTAGTGTCTCCCCCTGCCAGAGCTGCAATGACACTTATTGCTCTTTAGGGAGCCACCAGGCCGGCGCCCCTCAAAGACCACACGCGCGCGCGCGCCCGCCCGCGCTGGGCGCTGGGGCGCTGGGGCCTGAGGGCCTGGGGCCCTTGG
>NC_084853.1:9643473-9645973 GCF_951802175.1 Populus nigra
CGTTGGCTTGTTGGCGCGGGGGGCCGATGCGAGTGGGGACTTGGGCAGCGGGCAGTGAAAGCAAGAGTTTCCCCGATGCTGCCGGGAAAAACGCTCCCCGGGATGGCCGGGTGAGATGACCCGGCGGCCCGCGACGGGTCATTCAATTCCATGCCCCGTCAACATAACTCCCGATGTACTGTTTGCTTTTTCGGAAGAAGAGATCCATCCCCCCATCCTCGGCCAGCCAAAAACGCTCCAATTAATGGCCGGGTGAGATGACCCGGCGGCCCGCGACGCGTCATTCAATTCCATGCCCCGTCAACATAACTCCCGATGTACTGTTTGCTTTTTCGGAAGAAGAGATCCATCCCCCCATCCTCGGCCAGCCAAAAACGCTCCAATTAATGGCCGGGTGAGATGACCCGGCGGCCCGCGACGCGTCATTCAAATCACTGCCCTATCGGCTACAACTGCTGATGGGTGGGATTAGAGGCCTGCCATGGTGGTGAGGGGCGGCGAGGACCGTGAAAGCTAGAGTTTTTCAGAGGCTGCCAGGAAAAAGGCCCCTCGGGTGGCGGGGTGCGAGGACCAGGCGCGTCATTCAATTCTCTTCCCTATCAACTTGGCTCCCGTTGGCGGGATTGGAGGCCTACTGTTTGTTACAGGGCTAAAATCGTCAGGGGAAGAGCTGACGAAACAATGCTGGTTTGGATGCAGGGGGTAGTGTTGGAATCGGCAGCGCGGACAAAATCGGCAAAGTCGACAAAAAAGACTGTTGGTCTGGACATCGGGGCAGCGGCAGCCATGCCGACAGGGGGGGAAATCGGCAGCGCAGATTTGTGCAGCTGCAGGTTCGTCGGGGAAATCGGCAGCGCAGATTTTTCGATGAACATGGGCTGGAAGATGGACTGTCCAGGCCAGGCAGGGAAATTCGTCAAGGGGACACGCTGACGAAACAGCGCTGGTTTAGACACGGTGGGTGCAGTGTTGGAATCGGCAGCGCCGACGAAATCGGCAAAGTCGGCAGAATCGGCAGCGGGTGCTGGCGATGAGTCTGGACGATTTATAGTCCAGGGCTTGATGGAAAAGACTGTTGGTCCAGACAATGGGGCAGTGGCAGCGCGGATTTGTGCAGCTGCAGGTTCGTCGGGGAAAATCGGCAGCGCAGATTTTTCGACGAACAGGGGCTGGGCGCTGGACTGGCCGGGCCAGGCAGGAAAATTCGTCAGGGGGCCACGCTGACGAAAACAGGGGCTGCGGAGTGGAAAATCGGCAGCGCAGATTTTTCGACGAACAGGGGCTGGACCGGCCGGGCCAGGCAGGAAAATTCGTCAGGGGGGCACGCTGACGAAAAGAGGGGCTGCCGCGTGGAAAATCGGCAGCGCAGATTTTTCGACGAACAGGGGCTGGACTGGCCGGGCCAGGCGGGAAAATTCGTCAGGGGGGCACGCTGACGAAAAGAGGGGCTGCCGCGTGGAAAATCGGCAGCGCAGATTTTTCGACGAACAGGGGCTGGACGCTGGACTGGGCCAGGCAGGAAAATTCGTCAGGGGGCACGCTGACGAAAAGAGGGGCTGCCGCGTGGAAAATCGGCAGCGCAGATTTTTCGACGAACATTCGTCAGGGGGGCACGCTGACGAAAAGAGGGGCTGCCGCGTGGAAAATCGGCAGCGCAGATTTTTCGACGAACATTCGTCAGGGGGGCACGCTGAGGAAAACAGGGGCTGCCGCGTGGAAAATCGGCAGCGCAGATTTTTCGACGAACAGGGGCTGGACGCTGGACTGGGCCAGGCAGGAAAATTCGTCAGGGGGCACGCTGACGAAAAGAGGGGCTGCCGCGTGGAAAATCGGCAGCGCAGATTTTTCGACGAACATTCGTCAGGGGGGCACGCTGACGAAAAGAGGGGCTGCCGCGTGGAAAATCGGCAGCGCAGATTTTTCGACGAACATTCGTCAGGGGGGCACGCTGACAAAAAGAGGGGCTGCCGCGTGGAAAATCGGCAGCGCAGATTTTTCGACGAACAGGGGCTGGATGCTGGACCGGCCGGGCCAGGCAGGAAAATTCGTCAGGGGGGCACGCTGACGAAAAGAGGGGCTGCCGCGTGGAATTCGGCAGCGCACGATGGCTTGAGCAGGTCATGGGTTCGACTTGGCGCGATCTGAAACCTGGACGAGGGACTGTCGACGCTGGACGAGCCAGCGCGGTGGCCTGTCGTGCCCCGTTCAGGGGGGGCCTGCCGCGGAGACAGCCCTCGCGGGCTCGACAGCGCAGGCCAGCGTCCCCGACGTCGCTGGCCGCGGCAGGCGAGCTGCCGGGGTTCCCGCATTCCTACAAGAAAACGTCGTGCTTTCCACATGAAACCAATCCAGTAAAATCAGCCATATTTTTATGAGGCTGCCCACTGAATTTGGGGTCATTCCGGGCCGGTTCCTAGTTTTGCGGATTTACTCGATTTCTAATGGTAGGAAAATTAAAACAAATACTTCCCGACCTCGAAAAATTCTGGGAAAATTAATG
>NC_084853.1:9655973-9665973 GCF_951802175.1 Populus nigra
GCAGCGCCGATGAAACCGGCAAAGTCGGCAGAATTGGCAGCGGGTGCTGGCGATGGGTCTGGACGGGCTGGATAGTCCAAGGCTCGACGAGAAAGACCGCAGGTTGAGACACTGGGGCAGTGGCAGCCCGCGGGACAGTGTTGGCAGATTCGGCAGCGCAGATTTGTGCGGCTGCAGGTTCGTCGGGGAAAATCGGCAGCGCAGATTTTTCGACGAACATGGGCTGGACGATGGACTGTCCAGGCCAGGCAGGAAAATTTGTCGAGGGGACACGCTGACGAAACAGCGCTGGTTCAGGCACGGCGGGCAGTGTTGGAATCGGCAGCGCCGACGAAATCGGCAAAGTCGGCAGAATCGGCAGCGCAGATTTTTCGACGAACATGGGCTGGACGCTGGACTGGCCGGGCCATGCAGGAAAATTCATCGAGGGGACACGCTGACGAAACAGCGCTGGTTCAGGCACGGCGGGCAGTGGTGGAATCGGCAGCGCCGACGAAATCGGCAAAGTCGGCAGAATCGGCAGCGGGTGCTGGCGATGGGTCTGGACGGGCTGGATAGTCCAAGGCTCGACGAGAAAGACTGCTGGTTTAGACACTGGGGCAGTGGCAGCCCGCGGGACAGTGTCGGCAGATTCGGCAGCGCAGATTTGTGCGGCTGCAGGTTCGTCGGGGAAAATCGGCAGCGCAGATTTTGCGACGAACATGGGCTGGGCGATGGACTGTCCAGGCCAGGCAGGAAAATTTGTCGAGGGGACACGCTGACGAAACAGCGCTGGTTCAGGCACGGCGGGCAGTGTTGGAATCGGCAGCGCCGACGAAATCGGCAAAGTCGGCAGAATCGGCAGCGCAGATTTTTCGACGAACACGGGCTGGACGGTGGACTGTCCAGGCCAGGCAGGAAAATTCGTCGAGGGGACACGCTGACGAAACAGCGCTGGTTCAGACACGGTGGGCGCAGTGTTGGAATCGGCAGCGCCGAGAAAATCGGCAAAGTCGGCAGAATCGGCAGCAGGTGCTGGCGATGAGTCAGGACGGACTGGATAGTCCAAGGCTCGATGAGAAAGACCGCTGGTTTAGACACTGGGGCAGTGGCAGCCCGCGGGGCAGTGTCGGCAGATTCGGCAGCAGTGTCTGCCGATTCGGCAGCGTTGGCTTGTTGGCGCGGGGGGCCGATGCGAGTGGGGACTTGGGCAGCGGGCAGTGAAAGCAAGAGTTTCCCCGATGCTGCCGGGAAAAACGCTCCCCGGGATGGCCGGGTGAGATGACCCGGCGGCCCGCGACGGGTCATTCAATTCCATGCCCCGTCAACATAACTCCCGATGTACTGTTTGCTTTTTCGGAAGAAGAGATCCATCCCCCCATCCTCGGCCAGCCAAAAACGCTCCAATTAATGGCCGGGTGAGATGACCCGGCGGCCCGCGACGCGTCATTCAATTCCATGCCCCGTCAACATAACTCCCGATGTACTGTTTGCTTTTTCGGAAGAAGAGATCCATCCCCCCATCCTCGGCCAGCCAAAAACGCTCCAATTAATGGCCGGGTGAGATGACCCGGCGGCCCGCGACGCGTCATTCAAATCACTGCCCTATCGGCTACAACTGCTGATGGGTGGGATTAGAGGCCTGCCATGGTGGTGAGGGGCGGCGAGGACCGTGAAAGCTAGAGTTTTTCAGAGGCTGCCAGGAAAAAGGCCCCTCGGGTGGCGGGGTGCGAGGACCAGGCGCGTCATTCAATTCTCTTCCCTATCAACTTGGCTCCCGTTGGCGGGATTGGAGGCCTACTGTTTGTTACAGGGCTAAAATCGTCAGGGGAAGAGCTGACGAAACAATGCTGGTTTGGATGCAGGGGGTAGTGTTGGAATCGGCAGCGCGGACAAAATCGGCAAAGTCGACAAAAAAGACTGTTGGTCTGGACATCGGGGCAGCGGCAGCCATGCCGACAGGGGGGGAAATCGGCAGCGCAGATTTGTGCAGCTGCAGGTTCGTCGGGGAAATCGGCAGCGCAGATTTTTCGATGAACATGGGCTGGAAGATGGACTGTCCAGGCCAGGCAGGGAAATTCGTCAAGGGGACACGCTGACGAAACAGCGCTGGTTTAGACACGGTGGGTGCAGTGTTGGAATCGGCAGCGCCGACGAAATCGGCAAAGTCGGCAGAATCGGCAGCGGGTGCTGGCGATGAGTCTGGACGATTTATAGTCCAGGGCTTGATGGAAAAGACTGTTGGTCCAGACAATGGGGCAGTGGCAGCGCGGATTTGTGCAGCTGCAGGTTCGTCGGGGAAAATCGGCAGCGCAGATTTTTCGACGAACAGGGGCTGGGCGCTGGACTGGCCGGGCCAGGCAGGAAAATTCGTCAGGGGGCCACGCTGACGAAAACAGGGGCTGCGGAGTGGAAAATCGGCAGCGCAGATTTTTCGACGAACAGGGGCTGGACCGGCCGGGCCAGGCAGGAAAATTCGTCAGGGGGGCACGCTGACGAAAAGAGGGGCTGCCGCGTGGAAAATCGGCAGCGCAGATTTTTCGACGAACAGGGGCTGGACTGGCCGGGCCAGGCGGGAAAATTCGTCAGGGGGGCACGCTGACGAAAAGAGGGGCTGCCGCGTGGAAAATCGGCAGCGCAGATTTTTCGACGAACAGGGGCTGGACGCTGGACTGGGCCAGGCAGGAAAATTCGTCAGGGGGCACGCTGACGAAAAGAGGGGCTGCCGCGTGGAAAATCGGCAGCGCAGATTTTTCGACGAACATTCGTCAGGGGGGCACGCTGACGAAAAGAGGGGCTGCCGCGTGGAAAATCGGCAGCGCAGATTTTTCGACGAACATTCGTCAGGGGGGCACGCTGAGGAAAACAGGGGCTGCCGCGTGGAAAATCGGCAGCGCAGATTTTTCGACGAACAGGGGCTGGACGCTGGACTGGGCCAGGCAGGAAAATTCGTCAGGGGGCACGCTGACGAAAAGAGGGGCTGCCGCGTGGAAAATCGGCAGCGCAGATTTTTCGACGAACATTCGTCAGGGGGGCACGCTGACGAAAAGAGGGGCTGCCGCGTGGAAAATCGGCAGCGCAGATTTTTCGACGAACATTCGTCAGGGGGGCACGCTGACAAAAAGAGGGGCTGCCGCGTGGAAAATCGGCAGCGCAGATTTTTCGACGAACAGGGGCTGGATGCTGGACCGGCCGGGCCAGGCAGGAAAATTCGTCAGGGGGGCACGCTGACGAAAAGAGGGGCTGCCGCGTGGAATTCGGCAGCGCACGATGGCTTGAGCAGGTCATGGGTTCGACTTGGCGCGATCTGAAACCTGGACGAGGGACTGTCGACGCTGGACGAGCCAGCGCGGTGGCCTGTCGTGCCCCGTTCAGGGGGGGCCTGCCGCGGAGACAGCCCTCGCGGGCTCGACAGCGCAGGCCAGCGTCCCCGACGTCGCTGGCCGCGGCAGGCGAGCTGCCGGGGTTCCCGCATTCCTACAAGAAAACGTCGTGCTTTCCACATGAAACCAATCCAGTAAAATCAGCCATATTTTTATGAGGCTGCCCACTGAATTTGGGGTCATTCCGGGCCGGTTCCTAGTTTTGCGGATTTACTCGATTTCTAATGGTAGGAAAATTAAAACAAATACTTCCCGACCTCGAAAAATTCTGGGAAAATTAATGAAGGTGGATTGGATTTTTGCCAACCTCTGTGCAAAATTTCAGCTCAAAATACCAAGAAATGAATTTTTTAGAGGGGGGGTGACAGCTGGGACCTAGTAGTGTCTCCCCCTGCCAGAGCTGCAATGACACTTATTGCTCTTTAGGGAGCCACCAGGCCGGCGCCCCTCAAAGACCACACGCGCGCGCGCGCCCGCCCGCGCTGGGCGCTGGGGCGCTGGGGCCTGAGGGCCTGGGGCCCTTGGGGGCCCTTGGGCGCTTGGGCGCGCGCGCGCGGCCCCCGCAGCCATGCCGCGCTGCGCGACGCGCGGACAGCCCCTGCTGGCTTGCTCTCTCGCCCGCGGGGGGGCTGCCTTCGGGCCCTGGCCCCCCGCGTTCTGGCCTGCCCCCTGCGTGGGAGAGGCTAGGCGCTGCAGGGGCCAGCCCGACGTCGCTGGCCGCGGCAGGCGACAGCCCGACATCGCTGGCCGCGGCAGGCGACAGCCCCTGCTGGCTTGCTCTCTCGCCCGCGGGGGGGCTGCCTTCGGGCCCTGGCCCCCCGCGTTCTGGCCTGCCCCCTGCGTGGGAGAGGCTAGGCGCTGCAGGGGCCAGCCCGACGTCGCTGGCCGCGGCAGGCGACAGCCCGACATCGCTGGCCGCGGCAGGGGCCAGCCCGACGTCGCTGGCCGCGGCAGGCGACAGCCCCTGCTGGCTTGCTCTCTCGCCCGCGGGGGGGCTGCCTTCGGGCCCTGGCCCCCCGCGTTCTGGCCTGCCCCCCGCGTGGGAGAGGCTAGGCGCTGCAGGGGCCAGCCCGACGTCGCTGGCCGCGGCAGGCGAGCCGCCGGGGTTCCCGCATTCCTACAACAAAACGTCGTGCTTTCCACATGAAATCAATCCAGTAAAATCAGCCATATTTTTATGAGGCTGCCCACTGAATTTGGAGTCATTCCGAGCCGGTTCCTATTTTTTCCGATTTCCTCGATTTTTAATGGTAGGAAAATAAAAAAAAATACTTCCCGACCTCGAAAAATTCTGGAAAAATTAATAAAGTTGGATTGGAGTTTTGCCAACCTCTGTGCAAAATTTCAGCTCAAAATACCAAGAAATGAATTTTTTAGAGGGGGGGTGACAGCTGGGACCTAGTAGTGTCTCCCCCTGCCAGAGCTTCAATGACACTTATTGCTCTTTAGGGGGGTGCCCCCTGACTGGCCATGGGGCGCGCTGGCCTGGCGCCCATAGGCCTGCCGCGGGGGATATGTGGGCTGTTGCTAAACTCGGACTAAGGTGGGGGGCCTCATGGCCCGAAGTATTGCCGGCATCGATGACCCGTTTTCCGGCCGGCGACGACCCGATTCCGGCCACCGTCTTCGGGACCCGCTCCAAGCCGTCGGGCGCGTTGGGGCTGCTTATCCGCGGCGTGGGCGTGGCATTCATTTGCCGTGCTTGTGCCAAGGTGCTGGCAGCTGCTGCGCGGCTGACTGCTTGCCGCGACGTCACGGCGGCGGTGGCCGCTGCCCCTGCTCGCAAGTCGGAGGCCTGGCCGACGTGGCTGGTGCGGACCGCCGAGCTTGGGGATTGCGAGGAGAGCTCTACGCTGGCGTGGGCGTGGCATTAAATTGCCGTGCGCGCGCCCATGCGTTGGCTCTCCTCGCAATCCCCGACCTCGTGGCGTGACGTGCCCGCTGCCGAGGCCTGGCCTCCGTCTTGCGAGCCGGGGCTGACAGCCCCCCGCATGATTGTCCCTGTCGTTCCCCCCCGCGGCCTGTCCCTTGTCCCTTCGAGATCCTTCGCCTCCGGCTGCGGTGGCAGCTGCCCGTGCTCGCAAGATGGAGGCCTGGCCGACGCGGCTGGTGCGGACCGCCGAGCTTGGGGATTGCGAGGAGAGCTCTACGCTGGCGTGGGCGTGGCATTAAATTGTCGTGCGCGCGCCCATGCGTTGGCTCTCCTCGCAATCCCCGACCTCGTGGCGTGACGTGCCCGCTGCCGAGGCCTGGCCTCCGTCTTGCGAGCCGGGGCTGACAGCCCCCCGCATGATTGTCCCTGTCGTTCCCCCCCGCGGCCTGTCCCTTGTCCCTTCGAGATCCTTCGCCTCCGGCTGCGGTGGCAGCTGCCCGTGCTCGCAAGATGGAGGCCTGGCCGACGCGGCTGGTGCGGACCGCCGAGCTTGGGGATTGCGAGGAGAGCTCTACGCTGGCGTGGGCGTGGCATTAAATTGTCGTGCGCGCGCCCATGCGTTGGCTCTCCTCGCAATCCCCGACCTCGTGGCGTGACGTGCCCGCTGCCGAGGCCTGGCCTCCGTCTTGCGAGCCGGGGCAGACAGCCCCCCGCATGATTGTCCCTGTCGTTTCCCCCCGTGGCCTGTCGCTTGTCCCTTCGAGATCCTTCGCGTCCGGCTTGTTGCTTGTCCCTTCGAGATACTTCGCGTCCAGCGGTGCGGGCACGATCTCGCTCGGGTGTTTCCACTTGCTCTCGTGGCCGTGGTTCGCTCGTCGGGATTGTTGTCGCGTGTACGCAGAGTCGCATGAGCGGTAATCGGGCTGTCCGTGTCGGCAGGCTCCGTGCTGGTGCACCGAACTGTCGGCCTGCTGCCCCCATCACTCTCGGCCCAAGGCCCCCTGGGTGCCTTGCGGCGAGGCGGGGTTCCTGTGCTGCGTACCCACTTCGGTGGAACTCGAATGTGAAGCTGTCCCTCTCCCCGCCGCGCGCCTCCTCGGGGGCGCGGGGCGAGCCTAGCAGTGGCGCCCGTGTTCCAGTCGAGCGGACTCCCGCCGAACTGGCCCGCGCGCGATCGCTCGTGCTTTCGGATGCAGAATGCGATGCCGGCGCGGGGGCCTCCGCCCCTGCGACCGCCCATTTCGAGCCGCTCGTGCCCGATAAGAACGACTTCCTCGCCCGTCTCGTCCCCCCTCGTCTCATCGGCGTCGGGGATCGTGCGGGTCGTGGTGTCGCCAAGGAATGCTACCTGGTTGATCCTGCCAGTAGTCATATGCTTGTCTCAAAGATTAAGCCATGCATGTGTAAGTATGAACTAATTCAGACTGTGAAACTGCGAATGGCTCATTAAATCAGTTATAGTTTGTTTGATGGTATTTGCTACTCGGATAACCGTAGTAATTCTAGAGCTAATACGTGCAACAAACCCCGACTTCTGGAAGGGACGCATTTATTAGATAAAAGGTCGACGCGGGCTCTGCCCGTTGCTCTGATGATTCATGATAACTCGACGGATCGCACGGCCTTCGTGCTGGCGACGCATCATTCAAATTTCTGCCCTATCAACTTTCGATGGTAGGATAGAGGCCTACTGTCACAGTGTCAAATGTGCACAAGGTGCACGCTTCGGCTGGCTGGCCAAAACAAGGCCTGAGGGTGCTGGCAGCCATGCCATCAGTGCGAGAAAGCGGCAGCGCAGATTTATGCGGCTGTAGGTTCGTCAAGGGAAAATCGGCAGCGAAGATTGTTGACGAACATGGGCTGGACGAGGGACTGTCCAAGCCTCGTCAGGAGGTAGGCTGACGAGAATTGGGGCTATCGCAGAATTCGGCAGCGTAGGCAGGAGCAGCCTGCACGCAGATGCGAATTCGGCAGCGCAGAGATTGGCAGCCTGCACGCATATGCGAATTCGGCAGCGCAGGCATTGGCAGCCTGCACGCAGATGCGGATTCGGCAGCGCGCAGCAACTTGTGCAAGTCAGGGGCTCGACTTGGCACGATTGGAAACTTGGGCGAGGGACTGTCCAAGGCATGGGAAAAGAGCTCTAGGCGCTGGGACGCGCCAACGAAGGCACACTGCCTAGAATTTGGCAGCGATGGATTGCGGCAGCCTTGCATAGGCAGGAATGGATTCGGCAGGCAGCATGCAATGGTCTATGCGAGTCTTTGAGCTTGTGACTTGGCATGGACGTGGGACTTAGGTGATGGACCTTCTAAGTCAGCAGCTGACGCAGCAGAAACTGGCAGCTGGGGCTGGCAAGCAGACAGCCCGAAAATGGGGGAAGTGGCAGCTTCATGGGAGGCAGAACATGGGAGCATAACTTGGGTGCTGGCCGGGCCACTATGTCCTGAAAACATGGGATAATGGGTGTGAGGTAGTGCTCCACCATGTCCTGAAAACATGGGAGCGTGGGGGAGAGGTAGTGCTCCACTAGTTCCTGAAAATGGGGGATAATGGGGAGGAGCCTTTGCAGCTCCTTTGCTTGTCTATAAATACAAGATGCAGCTCTTGTGTGTGGGGAGAGCATTCGGGTGAGAGTGTTCCAAATGTAAAGAGCATTCGGGTGGGAATGTTCAAAATGTAAGGGCGTTCGGGTGGGGATGTCCAGCATGTAGGGGCATGCAAGAACACTAGTTAGAGGTAGCTTGTGTAGCATGTAAACTTTGTGCATAGCACACATACGGATTTGTGTATAGTTTCCTTTGTGTATGAGATTAATAAAGGTTGGGAAAGATTTCCTGTAAAGCTTGTTGTGCACTTTGATTCCTATTCTTGCTTGTGTATTCCGCTTGCTTAGTTACTAGGCAAACACGAGTGGGAGTGGCGAGGGAAGGCTGAGTCTAGTGAGGGACTAGGCTGCCGCACGGGTTGGATTTCGTTGCGAAAAATCACCCCCGTGACAAGTGGTATCAGAGCGCTGTTGCTGTCTTTGCAGGATGACGGGAATGATTCTGCGGCCAAATCAACGGAGTGATTTGGGAGGACTACTGCTTCTGCCAAGGGATAGGCAGATTTCAGCGCAATGATCAGCAACGAGAATGCTGATGTTTCTCTGGACAAATCGAAGGCACTGATTTGAGGGAAACATTGCTGCTGCCGATGGGACTGGCAGAAACTTTGGAGGAGAGCGCAGCTTGCGTTCTTGACGAAACGATGGACTGTTTCGTAGCACAGACGATGGGCTGTTCTGTGAGGGCAGATCGAAGGGCTGATTTGTTCCGAACCATTTGAGGTAAACTTTCTAGCATTTTGGGCAGTGTTGGTGTTCAAAAGGGCTGCGGAGTTTTGGGGGGTTTAACTCCATGGGCGACGCAAAGTGATGATGAAGGGATCAGCGCAAAATGGGTGCTGATTCGGCCATTGAAACTGTCAGATGGACTGGCAGGCTTGAGAGCAGGGTCCAGCGGAGGGGCTGCTGGGTACTTCTGTATTTTCGTCAAAGCCTTGAGGGAAGGATGGGGCGAGACAGAAGAAGAAGCAAGTAAACGTGGAGAGCCTAAACTTGTTGCTGCTGATGATGGACTGTCAGACGAGAAGGCAAATCGGTAAGAGTTCGAAACTGAAATTTGCATTGTTGTTCTCTTGCGATGGAAATTACTTTGTATGAGATTGTTGCCCAAGGAGGGGAAACCTTGAAGTTGTCATTGTGGAAGATGGCGTTTGAGATTAGGCATACGTAAACCTTATACGTTTGCTAGATGACCGAGATGGAATTCAGTCATCATGAGCCAGCATATATCGGAGTGGATGCGGTCTGGCCTTGCTTGCTGCCTTGGTGGCAGAACGTAGGGATTGTTGTGCATCTCAAGGAAGGAATGTTCAGGGAGATGAATGTTCAGGGAGGTGAAAGCAAAATCCAGAGACCAAGTTGAGGGCAGACGAATCTACGAAGATTTGTTGTGCTTACTGCCTTTGGGGAGGCAGAATTGATGTCTTCGGTGGAGACCTTGATGATGGATAGTTCAGGGTGAAGAAGACAGTGGCTGAGATAGACTTTAGTCACGCTGGGACCAGGATTGGAGGCATAACAGAGGAGGCAGTACCGTGGGGGTGTGTCTCAAAGAGTCTGCGCGATGTCGAGGGACAGACTGGGTGACAGATTCGGCAGCCGATTCAGTGGGCTTGGTGTGGAAGCCAAAATCGTCGACGAAGATGATTTTGTGTGCTGTCTTGAAATCAGTACGAGTGGCTATTTTGGGCATTGCGATGGATTGCAGTGATGGAAGCAAAATGCCAATGACCTTTGTTGGGACAAAGGGTTGCGAGTTTTCGGTGGACGAAACATACAGCGAAGGTTGAAAACAGTTGGGGCTGTTTTGCGTCAGCGAAATCTTGTGTGCATGACGAAGTTTCTGGGGCATGACAGTAGCGCATGGGGGAACCAGGTCAGACGAAACTTGATGCTGGGATGCTATGTGTTTGTGCTATGGCAGGTTACAAATGGACTTGGAGGGACTTGCCGAAAGACTTCGACATGAGATGGAGTTGATCATCGAAACTGAGTTGGTGCTGGGCGTAACAGCACTGTCTCATTCTTATTTCTTGCAGGTGGAGAACCTAAGAGGGCTGATGACAAAAGGGAGTCAGAAGCCAAGGGCAAGAAAATGTTTCGGAATCATGTTTGGGCTGTTTTATTTGCGAGGGGAAGCACTTCGCAAGGGACTGC
>NC_084853.1:9675973-9678473 GCF_951802175.1 Populus nigra
CAATTAATGGCCGGGTGAGATGACCCGGCGGCCCGCGACGCGTCATTCAATTCCATGCCCCGTCAACATAACTCCCGATGTACTGTTTGCTTTTTCGGAAGAAGAGATCCATCCCCCCATCCTCGGCCAGCCAAAAACGCTCCAATTAATGGCCGGGTGAGATGACCCGGCGGCCCGCGACGCGTCATTCAAATCACTGCCCTATCGGCTACAACTGCTGATGGGTGGGATTAGAGGCCTGCCATGGTGGTGAGGGGCGGCGAGGACCGTGAAAGCTAGAGTTTTTCAGAGGCTGCCAGGAAAAAGGCCCCTCGGGTGGCGGGGTGCGAGGACCAGGCGCGTCATTCAATTCTCTTCCCTATCAACTTGGCTCCCGTTGGCGGGATTGGAGGCCTACTGTTTGTTACAGGGCTAAAATCGTCAGGGGAAGAGCTGACGAAACAATGCTGGTTTGGATGCAGGGGGTAGTGTTGGAATCGGCAGCGCGGACAAAATCGGCAAAGTCGACAAAAAAGACTGTTGGTCTGGACATCGGGGCAGCGGCAGCCATGCCGACAGGGGGGGAAATCGGCAGCGCAGATTTGTGCAGCTGCAGGTTCGTCGGGGAAATCGGCAGCGCAGATTTTTCGATGAACATGGGCTGGAAGATGGACTGTCCAGGCCAGGCAGGGAAATTCGTCAAGGGGACACGCTGACGAAACAGCGCTGGTTTAGACACGGTGGGTGCAGTGTTGGAATCGGCAGCGCCGACGAAATCGGCAAAGTCGGCAGAATCGGCAGCGGGTGCTGGCGATGAGTCTGGACGATTTATAGTCCAGGGCTTGATGGAAAAGACTGTTGGTCCAGACAATGGGGCAGTGGCAGCGCGGATTTGTGCAGCTGCAGGTTCGTCGGGGAAAATCGGCAGCGCAGATTTTTCGACGAACAGGGGCTGGGCCCTGGACCAGGCAGGAAAATTCGTCAGGGGGCCACGCTGACGAAAACAGGGGCTGCGGAGTGGAAAATCGGCAGCGCAGATTTTTCGACGAACAGGGGCTGGACCGGCCGGGCCAGGCAGGAAAATTCGTCAGGGGGGCACGCTGACGAAAAGAGGGGCTGCCGCGTGGAAAATCGGCAGCGCAGATTTTTCGACGAACAGGGGCTGGACTGGCCGGGCCAGGCGGGAAAATTCGTCAGGGGGGCACGCTGACGAAAAGAGGGGCTGCCGCGTGGAAAATCGGCAGCGCAGATTTTTCGACGAACAGGGGCTGGACGCTGGACTGGGCCAGGCAGGAAAATTCGTCAGGGGGCACGCTGACGAAAAGAGGGGCTGCCGCGTGGAAAATCGGCAGCGCAGATTTTTCGACGAACATTCGTCAGGGGGGCACGCTGACGAAAAGAGGGGCTGCCGCGTGGAAAATCGGCAGCGCAGATTTTTCGACGAACATTCGTCAGGGGGGCACGCTGAGGAAAACAGGGGCTGCCGCGTGGAAAATCGGCAGCGCAGATTTTTCGACGAACAGGGGCTGGACGCTGGACTGGGCCAGGCAGGAAAATTCGTCAGGGGGCACGCTGACGAAAAGAGGGGCTGCCGCGTGGAAAATCGGCAGCGCAGATTTTTCGACGAACATTCGTCAGGGGGGCACGCTGACGAAAAGAGGGGCTGCCGCGTGGAAAATCGGCAGCGCAGATTTTTCGACGAACATTCGTCAGGGGGGCACGCTGACAAAAAGAGGGGCTGCCGCGTGGAAAATCGGCAGCGCAGATTTTTCGACGAACAGGGGCTGGATGCTGGACCGGCCGGGCCAGGCAGGAAAATTCGTCAGGGGGGCACGCTGACGAAAAGAGGGGCTGCCGCGTGGAATTCGGCAGCGCACGATGGCTTGAGTAGGTCATGGGTTCGACTTGGCGCGATCTGAAACCTGGACGAGGGACTGTCGACGCTGGACGAGCCAGCGCGGTGGCCTGTCGTGCCCCGTTCAGGGGGGGCCTGCCGCGGAGACAGCCCTCGCGGGCTCGACAGCGCAGGCCAGCGTCCCCGACGTCGCTGGCCGCGGCAGGCGAGCTGCCGGGGTTCCCGCATTCCTACAAGAAAACGTCGTGCTTTCCACATGAAACCAATCCAGTAAAATCAGCCATATTTTTATGAGGCTGCCCACTGAATTTGGGGTCATTCCGGGCCGGTTCCTAGTTTTGCGGATTTACTCGATTTCTAATGGTAGGAAAATTAAAACAAATACTTCCCGACCTCGAAAAATTCTGGGAAAATTAATGAAGGTGGATTGGATTTTTGCCAACCTCTGTGCAAAATTTCAGCTCAAAATACCAAGAAATGAATTTTTTAGAGGGGGGGTGACAGCTGGGACCTAGTAGTGTCTCCCCCTGCCAGAGCTGCAATGACACTTATTGCTCTTTAGGGAGCCACCAGGCCGGCGCCCCTCAAAGACCACACGCGCGCGCGCGCCCGCCCGCGCTGGGCGCTGGGGCGCTGGGGCCTGAGGGCCTGGGGCCCTTGGGGGCC
>NC_084853.1:9688473-9693473 GCF_951802175.1 Populus nigra
CGGGCTGGATAGTCCAAGGCTCGACGAGAAAGACTGCTGGTTTAGACACTGGGGCAGTGGCAGCCCGCGGGACAGTGTCGGCAGATTCGGCAGCGCAGATTTGTGCGGCTGCAGGTTCGTCGGGGAAAATCGGCAGCGCAGATTTTGCGACGAACATGGGCTGGGCGATGGACTGTCCAGGCCAGGCAGGAAAATTTGTCGAGGGGACACGCTGACGAAACAGCGCTGGTTCAGGCACGGCGGGCAGTGTTGGAATCGGCAGCGCCGACGAAATCGGCAAAGTCGGCAGAATCGGCAGCGCAGATTTTTCGACGAACACGGGCTGGACGGTGGACTGTCCAGGCCAGGCAGGAAAATTCGTCGAGGGGACACGCTGACGAAACAGCGCTGGTTCAGACACGGTGGGCGCAGTGTTGGAATCGGCAGCGCCGAGAAAATCGGCAAAGTCGGCAGAATCGGCAGCAGGTGCTGGCGATGAGTCAGGACGGACTGGATAGTCCAAGGCTCGATGAGAAAGACCGCTGGTTTAGACACTGGGGCAGTGGCAGCCCGCGGGGCAGTGTCGGCAGATTCGGCAGCAGTGTCTGCCGATTCGGCAGCGTTGGCTTGTTGGCGCGGGGGGCCGATGCGAGTGGGGACTTGGGCAGCGGGCAGTGAAAGCAAGAGTTTCCCCGATGCTGCCGGGAAAAACGCTCCCCGGGATGGCCGGGTGAGATGACCCGGCGGCCCGCGACGGGTCATTCAATTCCATGCCCCGTCAACATAACTCCCGATGTACTGTTTGCTTTTTCGGAAGAAGAGATCCATCCCCCCATCCTCGGCCAGCCAAAAACGCTCCAATTAATGGCCGGGTGAGATGACCCGGCGGCCCGCGACGCGTCATTCAATTCCATGCCCCGTCAACATAACTCCCGATGTACTGTTTGCTTTTTCGGAAGAAGAGATCCATCCCCCCATCCTCGGCCAGCCAAAAACGCTCCAATTAATGGCCGGGTGAGATGACCCGGCGGCCCGCGACGCGTCATTCAAATCACTGCCCTATCGGCTACAACTGCTGATGGGTGGGATTAGAGGCCTGCCATGGTGGTGAGGGGCGGCGAGGACCGTGAAAGCTAGAGTTTTTCAGAGGCTGCCAGGAAAAAGGCCCCTCGGGTGGCGGGGTGCGAGGACCAGGCGCGTCATTCAATTCTCTTCCCTATCAACTTGGCTCCCGTTGGCGGGATTGGAGGCCTACTGTTTGTTACAGGGCTAAAATCGTCAGGGGAAGAGCTGACGAAACAATGCTGGTTTGGATGCAGGGGGTAGTGTTGGAATCGGCAGCGCGGACAAAATCGGCAAAGTCGACAAAAAAGACTGTTGGTCTGGACATCGGGGCAGCGGCAGCCATGCCGACAGGGGGGGAAATCGGCAGCGCAGATTTGTGCAGCTGCAGGTTCGTCGGGGAAATCGGCAGCGCAGATTTTTCGATGAACATGGGCTGGAAGATGGACTGTCCAGGCCAGGCAGGGAAATTCGTCAAGGGGACACGCTGACGAAACAGCGCTGGTTTAGACACGGTGGGTGCAGTGTTGGAATCGGCAGCGCCGACGAAATCGGCAAAGTCGGCAGAATCGGCAGCGGGTGCTGGCGATGAGTCTGGACGATTTATAGTCCAGGGCTTGATGGAAAAGACTGTTGGTCCAGACAATGGGGCAGTGGCAGCGCGGATTTGTGCAGCTGCAGGTTCGTCGGGGAAAATCGGCAGCGCAGATTTTTCGACGAACAGGGGCTGGGCGCTGGACTGGCCGGGCCAGGCAGGAAAATTCGTCAGGGGGCCACGCTGACGAAAACAGGGGCTGCGGAGTGGAAAATCGGCAGCGCAGATTTTTCGACGAACAGGGGCTGGACCGGCCGGGCCAGGCAGGAAAATTCGTCAGGGGGGCACGCTGACGAAAAGAGGGGCTGCCGCGTGGAAAATCGGCAGCGCAGATTTTTCGACGAACAGGGGCTGGACTGGCCGGGCCAGGCGGGAAAATTCGTCAGGGGGGCACGCTGACGAAAAGAGGGGCTGCCGCGTGGAAAATCGGCAGCGCAGATTTTTCGACGAACAGGGGCTGGACGCTGGACTGGGCCAGGCAGGAAAATTCGTCAGGGGGCACGCTGACGAAAAGAGGGGCTGCCGCGTGGAAAATCGGCAGCGCAGATTTTTCGACGAACATTCGTCAGGGGGGCACGCTGAGGAAAACAGGGGCTGCCG
The DNA here is from genome assembly GCF_951802175.1 of Populus nigra. Classification (NCBI taxonomy): domain Eukaryota; kingdom Viridiplantae; phylum Streptophyta; class Magnoliopsida; order Malpighiales; family Salicaceae; genus Populus; species Populus nigra. Next base: position 9,690,710 of record NC_084853.1, read on the forward strand.
CGTGGAAAATCGGCAGCGCAGATTTTTCGACGAACAGGGGCTGGACGCTGGACTGGGCCAGGCAGGAAAATTCGTCAGGGGGCACGCTGACGAAAAGAGGGGCTGCCGCGTGGAAAATCGGCAGCGCAGATTTTTCGACGAACATTCGTCAGGGGGGCACGCTGACGAAAAGAGGGGCTGCCGCGTGGAAAATCGGCAGCGCAGATTTTTCGACGAACATTCGTCAGGGGGGCACGCTGACAAAAAGAGGGGCTGCCGCGTGGAAAATCGGCAGCGCAGATTTTTCGACGAACAGGGGCTGGATGCTGGACCGGCCGGGCCAGGCAGGAAAATTCGTCAGGGGGGCACGCTGACGAAAAGAGGGGCTGCCGCGTGGAATTCGGCAGCGCACGATGGCTTGAGCAGGTCATGGGTTCGACTTGGCGCGATCTGAAACCTGGACGAGGGACTGTCGACGCTGGACGAGCCAGCGCGGTGGCCTGTCGTGCCCCGTTCAGGGGGGGCCTGCCGCGGAGACAGCCCTCGCGGGCTCGACAGCGCAGGCCAGCGTCCCCGACGTCGCTGGCCGCGGCAGGCGAGCTGCCGGGGTTCCCGCATTCCTACAAGAAAACGTCGTGCTTTCCACATGAAACCAATCCAGTAAAATCAGCCATATTTTTATGAGGCTGCCCACTGAATTTGGGGTCATTCCGGGCCGGTTCCTAGTTTTGCGGATTTACTCGATTTCTAATGGTAGGAAAATTAAAACAAATACTTCCCGACCTCGAAAAATTCTGGGAAAATTAATGAAGGTGGATTGGATTTTTGCCAACCTCTGTGCAAAATTTCAGCTCAAAATACCAAGAAATGAATTTTTTAGAGGGGGGGTGACAGCTGGGACCTAGTAGTGTCTCCCCCTGCCAGAGCTGCAATGACACTTATTGCTCTTTAGGGAGCCACCAGGCCGGCGCCCCTCAAAGACCACACGCGCGCGCGCGCCCGCCCGCGCTGGGCGCTGGGGCGCTGGGGCCTGAGGGCCTGGGGCCCTTGGGGGCCCTTGGGCGCTTGGGCGCGCTGCGCGCGGCCCCCGCAGCCATGCCGCGCTGCGCGACGCGCGGACAGCCCCTGCTGGCTTGCTCTCTCGCCCGCGGGGGGGCTGCCTTCGGGCCCTGGCCCCCCGCGTTCTGGCCTGCCCCCTGCGTGGGAGAGGCTAGGCGCTGCAGGGGCCAGCCCGACGTCGCTGGCCGCGGCAGGCGACAGCCCGACATCGCTGGCCGCGGCAGGCGACAGCCCCTGCTGGCTTGCTCTCTCGCCCGCGGGGGGGCTGCCTTCGGGCCCTGGCCCCCCGCGTTCTGGCCTGCCCCCTGCGTGGGAGAGGCTAGGCGCTGCAGGGGCCAGCCCGACGTCGCTGGCCGCGGCAGGCGACAGCCCGACATCGCTGGCCGCGGCAGGCGACAGCCCCTGCTGGCTTGCTCTCTCGCCCGCGGGGGGGCTGCCTTCGGGCCCTGGCCCCCCGCGTTCTGGCCTGCCCCCTGCGTGGGAGAGGCTAGGCGCTGCAGGGGCCAGCCCGACGTCGCTGGCCGCGGCAGGCGACAGCCCGACATCGCTGGCCGCGGCAGGGGCCAGCCCGACGTCGCTGGCCGCGGCAGGCGACAGCCCCTGCTGGCTTGCTCTCTCGCCCGCGGGGGGGCTGCCTTCGGGCCCTGGCCCCCCGCGTTCTGGCCTGCCCCCCGCGTGGGAGAGGCTAGGCGCTGCAGGGGCCAGCCCGACGTCGCTGGCCGCGGCAGGCGAGCCGCCGGGGTTCCCGCATTCCTACAACAAAACGTCGTGCTTTCCACATGAAATCAATCCAGTAAAATCAGCCATATTTTTATGAGGCTGCCCACTGAATTTGGAGTCATTCCGAGCCGGTTCCTATTTTTTCCGATTTCCTCGATTTTTAATGGTAGGAAAATAAAAAAAAATACTTCCCGACCTCGAAAAATTCTGGAAAAATTAATAAAGTTGGATTGGATTTTTGCCAACCTCTGTGCAAAATTTCAGCTCAAAATACCAAGAAATGAATTTTTTAGAGGGGGGGTGACAGCTGGGACCTAGTAGTGTCTCCCCCTGCCAGAGCTTCAATGACACTTATTGCTCTTTAGGGGGGTGCCCCCTGACTGGCCATGGGGCGCGCTGGCCTGGCGCCCATAGGCCTGCCGCGGGGGATATGTGGGCTGTTGCTAAACTCGGACTAAGGTGGGGGGCCTCATGGCCCGAAGTATTGCCGGCATCGATGACCCGTTTTCCGGCCGGCGACGACCCGATTCCGGCCACCGTCTTCGGGACCCGCTCCAAGCCGTCGGGCGCGTTGGGGCTGCTTATCCGCGGCGTGGGCGTGGCATTCATTTGCCGTGCTTGTGCCAAGGTGCTGGCAGCTGCTGCGCGGCTGACTGCTTGCCGCGACGTCACGGCGGCGGTGGCCGCTGCCCCTGCTCGCAAGTCGGAGGCCTGGCCGACGTGGCTGGTGCGGACCGCCGAGCTTGGGGATTGCGAGGAGAGCTCTACGCTGGCGTGGGCGTGGCATTAAATTGCCGTGCGCGCGCCCATGCGTTGGCTCTCCTCGCAATCCCCGACCTCGTGGCGTGACGTGCCCGCTGCCGAGGCCTGGCCTCTGTCTTGCGAGCCGGGGCTGACAGCCCCCCGCATGATTGTCCCTGTCGTTCCCCCCCGCGGCCTGTCCCTTGTCCCTTCGAGATCCTTCGCCTCCGGCTGCGGTGGCAGCTGCCCGTGCTCGCAAGATGGA
>NC_084853.1:9703473-9705973 GCF_951802175.1 Populus nigra
TTCGTCGGGGAAATCGGCAGCGCAGATTTTTCGATGAACATGGGCTGGAAGATGGACTGTCCAGGCCAGGCAGGGAAATTCGTCAAGGGGACACGCTGACGAAACAGCGCTGGTTTAGACACGGTGGGTGCAGTGTTGGAATCGGCAGCGCCGACGAAATCGGCAAAGTCGGCAGAATCGGCAGCGGGTGCTGGCGATGAGTCTGGACGATTTATAGTCCAGGGCTTGATGGAAAAGACTGTTGGTCCAGACAATGGGGCAGTGGCAGCGCGGATTTGTGCAGCTGCAGGTTCGTCGGGGAAAATCGGCAGCGCAGATTTTTCGACGAACAGGGGCTGGGCGCTGGACTGGCCGGGCCAGGCAGGAAAATTCGTCAGGGGGCCACGCTGACGAAAACAGGGGCTGCGGAGTGGAAAATCGGCAGCGCAGATTTTTCGACGAACAGGGGCTGGACCGGCCGGGCCAGGCAGGAAAATTCGTCAGGGGGGCACGCTGACGAAAAGAGGGGCTGCCGCGTGGAAAATCGGCAGCGCAGATTTTTCGACGAACAGGGGCTGGACTGGCCGGGCCAGGCGGGAAAATTCGTCAGGGGGGCACGCTGACGAAAAGAGGGGCTGCCGCGTGGAAAATCGGCAGCGCAGATTTTTCGACGAACAGGGGCTGGACGCTGGACTGGGCCAGGCAGGAAAATTCGTCAGGGGGCACGCTGACGAAAAGAGGGGCTGCCGCGTGGAAAATCGGCAGCGCAGATTTTTCGACGAACATTCGTCAGGGGGGCACGCTGACGAAAAGAGGGGCTGCCGCGTGGAAAATCGGCAGCGCAGATTTTTCGACGAACATTCGTCAGGGGGGCACGCTGAGGAAAACAGGGGCTGCCGCGTGGAAAATCGGCAGCGCAGATTTTTCGACGAACAGGGGCTGGACGCTGGACTGGGCCAGGCAGGAAAATTCGTCAGGGGGCACGCTGACGAAAAGAGGGGCTGCCGCGTGGAAAATCGGCAGCGCAGATTTTTCGACGAACATTCGTCAGGGGGGCACGCTGACGAAAAGAGGGGCTGCCGCGTGGAAAATCGGCAGCGCAGATTTTTCGACGAACATTCGTCAGGGGGGCACGCTGACAAAAAGAGGGGCTGCCGCGTGGAAAATCGGCAGCGCAGATTTTTCGACGAACAGGGGCTGGATGCTGGACCGGCCGGGCCAGGCAGGAAAATTCGTCAGGGGGGCACGCTGACGAAAAGAGGGGCTGCCGCGTGGAATTCGGCAGCGCACGATGGCTTGAGCAGGTCATGGGTTCGACTTGGCGCGATCTGAAACCTGGACGAGGGACTGTCGACGCTGGACGAGCCAGCGCGGTGGCCTGTCGTGCCCCGTTCAGGGGGGGCCTGCCGCGGAGACAGCCCTCGCGGGCTCGACAGCGCAGGCCAGCGTCCCCGACGTCGCTGGCCGCGGCAGGCGAGCTGCCGGGGTTCCCGCATTCCTACAAGAAAACGTCGTGCTTTCCACATGAAACCAATCCAGTAAAATCAGCCATATTTTTATGAGGCTGCCCACTGAATTTGGGGTCATTCCGGGCCGGTTCCTAGTTTTGCGGATTTACTCGATTTCTAATGGTAGGAAAATTAAAACAAATACTTCCCGACCTCGAAAAATTCTGGGAAAATTAATGAAGGTGGATTGGATTTTTGCCAACCTCTGTGCAAAATTTCAGCTCAAAATACCAAGAAATGAATTTTTTAGAGGGGGGGTGACAGCTGGGACCTAGTAGTGTCTCCCCCTGCCAGAGCTGCAATGACACTTATTGCTCTTTAGGGAGCCACCAGGCCGGCGCCCCTCAAAGACCACACGCGCGCGCGCGCCCGCCCGCGCTGGGCGCTGGGGCGCTGGGGCCTGAGGGCCTGGGGCCCTTGGGGGCCCTTGGGCGCTTGGGCGCGCGCGCGCGGCCCCCGCAGCCATGCCGCGCTGCGCGACGCGCGGACAGCCCCTGCTGGCTTGCTCTCTCGCCCGCGGGGGGGCTGCCTTCGGGCCCTGGCCCCCCGCGTTCTGGCCTGCCCCCTGCGTGGGAGAGGCTAGGCGCTGCAGGGGCCAGCCCGACGTCGCTGGCCGCGGCAGGCGACAGCCCGACATCGCTGGCCGCGGCAGGCGACAGCCCCTGCTGGCTTGCTCTCTCGCCCGCGGGGGGGCTGCCTTCGGGCCCTGGCCCCCCGCGTTCTGGCCTGCCCCCTGCGTGGGAGAGGCTAGGCGCTGCAGGGGCCAGCCCGACGTCGCTGGCCGCGGCAGGCGACAGCCCGACATCGCTGGCCGCGGCAGGCGACAGCCCCTGCTGGCTTGCTCTCTCGCCCGCGGGGGGGCTGCCTTCGGGCCCTGGCCCCCCGCGTTCTGGCCTGCCCCCTGCGTGGGAGAGGCTAGGCGCTGCAGGGGCCAGCCCGACGTCGCTGGCCGCGGCAGGCGACAGCCCGACATCGCTGGCCGCGGCAGGGGCCAGCCCGACGTCGCTGGCCGC
>NC_084853.1:9715973-9718473 GCF_951802175.1 Populus nigra
CGGCAGCGCAGATTTTTCGACGAACACGGGCTGGACGGTGGACTGTCCAGGCCAGGCAGGAAAATTCGTCGAGGGGACACGCTGACGAAACAGCGCTGGTTCAGACACGGTGGGCGCAGTGTTGGAATCGGCAGCGCCGAGAAAATCGGCAAAGTCGGCAGAATCGGCAGCAGGTGCTGGCGATGAGTCAGGACGGACTGGATAGTCCAAGGCTCGATGAGAAAGACCGCTGGTTTAGACACTGGGGCAGTGGCAGCCCGCGGGGCAGTGTCGGCAGATTCGGCAGCAGTGTCTGCCGATTCGGCAGCGTTGGCTTGTTGGCGCGGGGGGCCGATGCGAGTGGGGACTTGGGCAGCGGGCAGTGAAAGCAAGAGTTTCCCCGATGCTGCCGGGAAAAACGCTCCCCGGGATGGCCGGGTGAGATGACCCGGCGGCCCGCGACGGGTCATTCAATTCCATGCCCCGTCAACATAACTCCCGATGTACTGTTTGCTTTTTCGGAAGAAGAGATCCATCCCCCCATCCTCGGCCAGCCAAAAACGCTCCAATTAATGGCCGGGTGAGATGACCCGGCGGCCCGCGACGCGTCATTCAATTCCATGCCCCGTCAACATAACTCCCGATGTACTGTTTGCTTTTTCGGAAGAAGAGATCCATCCCCCCATCCTCGGCCAGCCAAAAACGCTCCAATTAATGGCCGGGTGAGATGACCCGGCGGCCCGCGACGCGTCATTCAAATCACTGCCCTATCGGCTACAACTGCTGATGGGTGGGATTAGAGGCCTGCCATGGTGGTGAGGGGCGGCGAGGACCGTGAAAGCTAGAGTTTTTCAGAGGCTGCCAGGAAAAAGGCCCCTCGGGTGGCGGGGTGCGAGGACCAGGCGCGTCATTCAATTCTCTTCCCTATCAACTTGGCTCCCGTTGGCGGGATTGGAGGCCTACTGTTTGTTACAGGGCTAAAATCGTCAGGGGAAGAGCTGACGAAACAATGCTGGTTTGGATGCAGGGGGTAGTGTTGGAATCGGCAGCGCGGACAAAATCGGCAAAGTCGACAAAAAAGACTGTTGGTCTGGACATCGGGGCAGCGGCAGCCATGCCGACAGGGGGGGAAATCGGCAGCGCAGATTTGTGCAGCTGCAGGTTCGTCGGGGAAATCGGCAGCGCAGATTTTTCGATGAACATGGGCTGGAAGATGGACTGTCCAGGCCAGGCAGGGAAATTCGTCAAGGGGACACGCTGACGAAACAGCGCTGGTTTAGACACGGTGGGTGCAGTGTTGGAATCGGCAGCGCCGACGAAATCGGCAAAGTCGGCAGAATCGGCAGCGGGTGCTGGCGATGAGTCTGGACGATTTATAGTCCAGGGCTTGATGGAAAAGACTGTTGGTCCAGACAATGGGGCAGTGGCAGCGCGGATTTGTGCAGCTGCAGGTTCGTCGGGGAAAATCGGCAGCGCAGATTTTTCGACGAACAGGGGCTGGGCGCTGGACTGGCCGGGCCAGGCAGGAAAATTCGTCAGGGGGCCACGCTGACGAAAACAGGGGCTGCGGAGTGGAAAATCGGCAGCGCAGATTTTTCGACGAACAGGGGCTGGACCGGCCGGGCCAGGCAGGAAAATTCGTCAGGGGGGCACGCTGACGAAAAGAGGGGCTGCCGCGTGGAAAATCGGCAGCGCAGATTTTTCGACGAACAGGGGCTGGACTGGCCGGGCCAGGCGGGAAAATTCGTCAGGGGGGCACGCTGACGAAAAGAGGGGCTGCCGCGTGGAAAATCGGCAGCGCAGATTTTTCGACGAACAGGGGCTGGACGCTGGACTGGGCCAGGCAGGAAAATTCGTCAGGGGGCACGCTGACGAAAAGAGGGGCTGCCGCGTGGAAAATCGGCAGCGCAGATTTTTCGACGAACATTCGTCAGGGGGGCACGCTGACGAAAAGAGGGGCTGCCGCGTGGAAAATCGGCAGCGCAGATTTTTCGACGAACATTCGTCAGGGGGGCACGCTGAGGAAAACAGGGGCTGCCGCGTGGAAAATCGGCAGCACAGATTTTTCGACGAACAGGGGCTGGACGCTGGACTGGGCCAGGCAGGAAAATTCGTCAGGGGGCACGCTGACGAAAAGAGGGGCTGCCGCGTGGAAAATCGGCAGCGCAGATTTTTCCACGAACATTCGTCAGGGGGGCACGCTGACGAAAAGAGGGGCTGCCGCGTGGAAAATCGGCAGCGCAGATTTTTCGACGAACATTCGTCAGGGGGGCACGCTGACGAAAGTAGGCTCGTCGTGGAAAATCAGCAGCGCAGATTTTTCGACGAACAGGGGCTGGACGCTGGACTGGGCCAGGCAGGAAAATTCGTCAGGGGGGCACGCTGACGAAAACAGGGGCTGCCGCGTGGAATTCGGCAGCGCACGATGGCTTGAGCAGGTCATGGGTTCGACTTGGCGCGATCTGAAACCTGGACGAGGGACTGTCGACGCTGGACGAGCCAGCGCGGTGGCCTGTCGTGC
>NC_084853.1:9728473-9733473 GCF_951802175.1 Populus nigra
AATCGGCAGCGCAGATTTTTCGACGAACAGGGGCTGGACGCTGGACTGGGCCAGGCAGGAAAATTCGTCAGGGGGCACGCTGAAGAAACAGCGCTGGTTTAGACACGGTGGGCGCAGTGTTGGAATCGGCAGCGCCGATGAAACCGGCAAAGTCGGCAGAATTGGCAGCGGGTGCTGGCGATGGGTCTGGACGGGCTGGATAGTCCAAGGCTCGACGAGAAAGACCGCAGGTTGAGACACTGGGGCAGTGGCAGCCCGCGGGACAGTGTTGGCAGATTCGGCAGCGCAGATTTGTGCGGCTGCAGGTTCGTCGGGGAAAATCGGCAGCGCAGATTTTTCGACGAACATGGGCTGGACGATGGACTGTCCAGGCCAGGCAGGAAAATTTGTCGAGGGGACACGCTGACGAAACAGCGCTGGTTCAGGCACGGCGGGCAGTGTTGGAATCGGCAGCGCCGACGAAATCGGCAAAGTCGGCAGAATCGGCAGCGCAGATTTTTCGACGAACATGGGCTGGACGCTGGACTGGCCGGGCCATGCAGGAAAATTCATCGAGGGGACACGCTGACGAAACAGCGCTGGTTCAGGCACGGCGGGCAGTGGTGGAATCGGCAGCGCCGACGAAATCGGCAAAGTCGGCAGAATCGGCAGCGGGTGCTGGCGATGGGTCTGGACGGGCTGGATAGTCCAAGGCTCGACGAGAAAGACTGCTGGTTTAGACACTGGGGCAGTGGCAGCCCGCGGGACAGTGTCGGCAGATTCGGCAGCGCAGATTTGTGCGGCTGCAGGTTCGTCGGGGAAAATCGGCAGCGCAGATTTTGCGACGAACATGGGCTGGGCGATGGACTGTCCAGGCCAGGCAGGAAAATTTGTCGAGGGGACACGCTGACGAAACAGCGCTGGTTCAGGCACGGCGGGCAGTGTTGGAATCGGCAGCGCCGACGAAATCGGCAAAGTCGGCAGAATCGGCAGCGCAGATTTTTCGACGAACACGGGCTGGACGGTGGACTGTCCAGGCCAGGCAGGAAAATTCGTCGAGGGGACACGCTGACGAAACAGCGCTGGTTCAGACACGGTGGGCGCAGTGTTGGAATCGGCAGCGCCGAGAAAATCGGCAAAGTCGGCAGAATCGGCAGCAGGTGCTGGCGATGAGTCAGGACGGACTGGATAGTCCAAGGCTCGATGAGAAAGACCGCTGGTTTAGACACTGGGGCAGTGGCAGCCCGCGGGGCAGTGTCGGCAGATTCGGCAGCAGTGTCTGCCGATTCGGCAGCGTTGGCTTGTTGGCGCGGGGGGCCGATGCGAGTGGGGACTTGGGCAGCGGGCAGTGAAAGCAAGAGTTTCCCCGATGCTGCCGGGAAAAACGCTCCCCGGGATGGCCGGGTGAGATGACCCGGCGGCCCGCGACGGGTCATTCAATTCCATGCCCCGTCAACATAACTCCCGATGTACTGTTTGCTTTTTCGGAAGAAGAGATCCATCCCCCCATCCTCGGCCAGCCAAAAACGCTCCAATTAATGGCCGGGTGAGATGACCCGGCGGCCCGCGACGCGTCATTCAATTCCATGCCCCGTCAACATAACTCCCGATGTACTGTTTGCTTTTTCGGAAGAAGAGATCCATCCCCCCATCCTCGGCCAGCCAAAAACGCTCCAATTAATGGCCGGGTGAGATGACCCGGCGGCCCGCGACGCGTCATTCAAATCACTGCCCTATCGGCTACAACTGCTGATGGGTGGGATTAGAGGCCTGCCATGGTGGTGAGGGGCGGCGAGGACCGTGAAAGCTAGAGTTTTTCAGAGGCTGCCAGGAAAAAGGCCCCTCGGGTGGCGGGGTGCGAGGACCAGGCGCGTCATTCAATTCTCTTCCCTATCAACTTGGCTCCCGTTGGCGGGATTGGAGGCCTACTGTTTGTTACAGGGCTAAAATCGTCAGGGGAAGAGCTGACGAAACAATGCTGGTTTGGATGCAGGGGGTAGTGTTGGAATCGGCAGCGCGGACAAAATCGGCAAAGTCGACAAAAAAGACTGTTGGTCTGGACATCGGGGCAGCGGCAGCCATGCCGACAGGGGGGGAAATCGGCAGCGCAGATTTGTGCAGCTGCAGGTTCGTCGGGGAAATCGGCAGCGCAGATTTTTCGATGAACATGGGCTGGAAGATGGACTGTCCAGGCCAGGCAGGGAAATTCGTCAAGGGGACACGCTGACGAAACAGCGCTGGTTTAGACACGGTGGGTGCAGTGTTGGAATCGGCAGCGCCGACGAAATCGGCAAAGTCGGCAGAATCGGCAGCGGGTGCTGGCGATGAGTCTGGACGATTTATAGTCCAGGGCTTGATGGAAAAGACTGTTGGTCCAGACAATGGGGCAGTGGCAGCGCGGATTTGTGCAGCTGCAGGTTCGTCGGGGAAAATCGGCAGCGCAGATTTTTCGACGAACAGGGGCTGGGCGCTGGACTGGCCGGGCCAGGCAGGAAAATTCGTCAGGGGGCCACGCTGACGAAAACAGGGGCTGCGGAGTGGAAAATCGGCAGCGCAGATTTTTCGACGAACAGGGGCTGGACCGGCCGGGCCAGGCAGGAAAATTCGTCAGGGGGGCACGCTGACGAAAAGAGGGGCTGCCGCGTGGAAAATCGGCAGCGCAGATTTTTCGACGAACAGGGGCTGGACTGGCCGGGCCAGGCGGGAAAATTCGTCAGGGGGGCACGCTGACGAAAAGAGGGGCTGCCGCGTGGAAAATCGGCAGCGCAGATTTTTCGACGAACAGGGGCTGGACGCTGGACTGGGCCAGGCAGGAAAATTCGTCAGGGGGCACGCTGACGAAAAGAGGGGCTGCCGCGTGGAAAATCGGCAGCGCAGATTTTTCGACGAACATTCGTCAGGGGGGCACGCTGACGAAAAGAGGGGCTGCCGCGTGGAAAATCGGCAGCGCAGATTTTTCGACGAACATTCGTCAGGGGGGCACGCTGAGGAAAACAGGGGCTGCCGCGTGGAAAATCGGCAGCACAGATTTTTCGACGAACAGGGGCTGGACGCTGGACTGGGCCAGGCAGGAAAATTCGTCAGGGGGCACGCTGACGAAAAGAGGGGCTGCCGCGTGGAAAATCGGCAGCGCAGATTTTTCGACGAACATTCGTCAGGGGGGCACGCTGACGAAAAGAGGGGCTGCCGCGTGGAAAATCGGCAGCGCAGATTTTTCGACGAACATTCGTCAGGGGGGCACGCTGACAAAAAGAGGGGCTGCCGCGTGGAAAATCGGCAGCGCAGATTTTTCGACGAACAGGGGCTGGATGCTGGACCGGCCGGGCCAGGCAGGAAAATTCGTCAGGGGGGCACGCTGACGAAAAGAGGGGCTGCCGCGTGGAATTCGGCAGCGCACGATGGCTTGAGCAGGTCATGGGTTCGACTTGGCGCGATCTGAAACCTGGACGAGGGACTGTCGACGCTGGACGAGCCAGCGCGGTGGCCTGTCGTGCCCCGTTCAGGGGGGGCCTGCCGCGGAGACAGCCCTCGCGGGCTCGACAGCGCAGGCCAGCGTCCCCGACGTCGCTGGCCGCGGCAGGCGAGCTGCCGGGGTTCCCGCATTCCTACAAGAAAACGTCGTGCTTTCCACATGAAACCAATCCAGTAAAATCAGCCATATTTTTATGAGGCTGCCCACTGAATTTGGGGTCATTCCGGGCCGGTTCCTAGTTTTGCGGATTTACTCGATTTCTAATGGTAGGAAAATTAAAACAAATACTTCCCGACCTCGAAAAATTCTGGGAAAATTAATGAAGGTGGATTGGATTTTTGCCAACCTCTGTGCAAAATTTCAGCTCAAAATACCAAGAAATGAATTTTTTAGAGGGGGGGTGACAGCTGGGACCTAGTAGTGTCTCCCCCTGCCAGAGCTGCAATGACACTTATTGCTCTTTAGGGAGCCACCAGGCCGGCGCCCCTCAAAGACCACACGCGCGCGCGCGCCCGCCCGCGCTGGGCGCTGGGGCGCTGGGGCCTGAGGGCCTGGGGCCCTTGGGGGCCCTTGGGCGCTTGGGCGCGCGCGCGCGGCCCCCGCAGCCATGCCGCGCTGCGCGACGCGCGGACAGCCCCTGCTGGCTTGCTCTCTCGCCCGCGGGGGGGCTGCCTTCGGGCCCTGGCCCCCCGCGTTCTGGCCTGCCCCCTGCGTGGGAGAGGCTAGGCGCTGCAGGGGCCAGCCCGACGTCGCTGGCCGCGGCAGGCGACAGCCCGACATCGCTGGCCGCGGCAGGCGACAGCCCCTGCTGGCTTGCTCTCTCGCCCGCGGGGGGGCTGCCTTCGGGCCCTGGCCCCCCGCGTTCTGGCCTGCCCCCTGCGTGGGAGAGGCTAGGCGCTGCAGGGGCCAGCCCGACGTCGCTGGCCGCGGCAGGCGACAGCCCGACATCGCTGGCCGCGGCAGGGGCCAGCCCGACGTCGCTGGCCGCGGCAGGCGACAGCCCCTGCTGGCTTGCTCTCTCGCCCGCGGGGGGGCTGCCTTCGGGCCCTGGCCCCCCGCGTTCTGGCCTGCCCCCCGCGTGGGAGAGGCTAGGCGCTGCAGGGGCCAGCCCGACGTCGCTGGCCGCGGCAGGCGAGCCGCCGGGGTTCCCGCATTCCTACAACAAAACGTCGTGCTTTCCACATGAAATCAATCCAGTAAAATCAGCCATATTTTTATGAGGCTGCCCACTGAATTTGGAGTCATTCCGAGCCGGTTCCTATTTTTTCCAATTTCCTCGATTTTTAATGGTAGGAAAATAAAAAAAAATACTTCCCGACCTCGAAAAATTCTGGAAAAATTAATAAAGTTGGATTGGATTTTTGCCAACCTCTGTGCAAAATTTCAGCTCAAAATACCAAGAAATGAATTTTTTAGAGGGGGGGTGACAGCTGGGACCTAGTAGTGTCTCCCCCTGCCAGAGCTTCAATGACACTTATTGCTCTTTAGGGGGGTGCCCCCTGACTGGCCATGGGGCGCGCTGGCCTGGCGCCCATAGGCCTGCCGCGGG
>NC_084853.1:9738473-9743473 GCF_951802175.1 Populus nigra
ACAAGACAACAGACTGGTCAGCGGCTAACATGGAGAGAAAAATGATCAGTGTCGTGGAAATGGAATACCATGAAAAACAGAGTCTGGAATTTGCGAAAGAGAGAAGCGATGGAGCAGCTTGTGCTGTCAAAAATTCTTTTGTTCCTCTCTTCCCAGATAATATAAACAAGGATACCAAGAGAGACACGCCTCATTCTGCCATCAGCATTGTTTCCGCCCCTACACAGCCCCCGAATGGCACTATTGATGGTTGACATGCTCCTAGTGATGCGCAGCCAGGATCTAATCAACCGCCAGAGGAGAGAGGTCCAGTGGCAGCTAAAGAATAGGTGGCTGTGGGACTCCTCATCCACTTGGCAGAAAACACATGTAGGGTCTGCTTGAAGAAAACTAAGCCTGTCTCTGGTACGCAGCCTACCCAGAACCACCAACCATAAAATGAAACTGTATCTAGGCATGGACCAGGATTCCCAGACAACCCTTTTCCAAAACACTGGAGAGCTTCGAACCCGCAAGAAATCATAAGCATGAGCTGTGAAAGGGCCAACAGAGTTGCTCCAGCTTTCCAACAACGAGAGAGCTTGAGGCCGGCTGCCACACTTATCAACAAGTGTGTCCCGAAAGTTAAGAATGGATTTCCACAAAGGGGATGAACGTGGGTGAGCTGTAGAGTCCCAAATGGACTGAGTGTGTAAGTAGAAGTGATGTACCCATAGAATCCAAATGGAGTCAGCTTTAAGATGAATATTCCAGAGTTGTTTAGCAAGAAAGCTGTTATTACGAGCTCTAATGTCAAAGAGACCCAACCCACCTTCAGTCTTAGGGAGACAAACCGTGCTCCAAGCCACCAGTGCAGTTTTGTTCCTAGAGGCAGAACCTGTCCACAAGAAATTACGACATATACTATTGATTTGTTTGAGCACAGTATCAGGGACAGGAAAGATGTTGAGCCAGAATTGAACCATGCCATATAAAACAGACTTAAGCAGCTCCACTCTGCCAGCATAGCTGAGGTGCTTCCCTAGCCAACATTGGATGGCCGACTCAAGCTTATGGAGAAGTGGAGAGTATTGACTGGTAAGGAGTCTGTGAGGGCTGAGGGGAACACCTAGGTAGCGGAAAGGAAATGACCCTTCAACAAACCCAGTATCAGAGAGAATAAGTTGCTTCATGTTGGCTGACACACCTCCAAAAAATATAGAGGATTTGCTGGCATTAATGTCCAGCCCTGAGGTTCTCCCAAAGACGGCCAGATGCTGAAACAACGTGGCAACCGAATGCCTATCTCCCCTTGAAAGCAGAATAACATCATCAGCAAATGCCAGGTGACAAATACCAAGAGAAGCACACTGCGGGTGGAAGCGAAAACCAGGAGACAGAGAAGCCATGTGGAGCATCCGGGAGAGATATTCCATGCAAACAATAAAAAGATAAGGGGATAGTGGATCACCTTGACGAACGCCATTCATCCCATGGAAAAAACCATAAATGCTTCCATTAACAGCTACAGAGTAAGAGGCTGTTTCGACACAAAGCATAACTAAGTGGACAAAGCGACTTGGAAACCCAAGCAACAACAACAGGTGGCGGAGAAAAGGCCATTGAACTGAGTCAAATGCTTTCCTGAAATCAATCTTCAGCATGCATCGAGGAGAAGTCCGTTTACGTTCATAGTTTCGAAGGAGCTCTTGAAGTAGATGAATGTTATCTGCCATCAAACGACCCCCTAGAAAGGCATTCTGCATCGGACTAATAATAGAAGCAAGAGCATGGGATAGCCTCACAGCAAGAATCTTTGCAATCACCTTGTATATGACATTACAACAGGAAATCGGACGAAAATCAGAAGCAGATGTAGCATTGGCGGATTTGGGAATAAGGGCAATAATGCAGTGATTAATTTGTTTGAGAAGAGCACCCGACTCAAAGAAATCCCGCACAGCAAGACAAAAATCCTGACCAACAACATCCCAAGACTTTTTGAAAAAACAGGAGGAGAATCCATCAGGCCCTGGGGCTTTGTCATCATCGATAGCAAAGAGAGCATGTTTGATGTCCGCATCTGACACTGGAGCAAGAAGAGAAGAAATAGAAGCAGTGTCCAGGCAAGGGCCATGCTGAATAACATTAACATCCAGGGGGAGAGTGTCCTTTGAGGAACCAAGCAACTGACTATAATAGTCCACAAAGACAGCCCCAATTTCATCCATAGAAGAAGTGAGAGAGCCATTGCTGCGTTGAATGGCAGGAATAAAATTCTGCCCGTGCTTCCTATTCATGAGGGCATGGAAGAAGGAAGTGCCTTTATCACTCTCCCTAAAAAATTTGCACTTAAGCTTTTGGGAAAAGAACTGATGTTCAGCTGCCTTAAGATGCAGAAGATGCTGGCGTAGCTGCATGTCCACTTCATGAAGTTGAGTATTCCTCCGATCATTAGAGAAAAGAGTTTGATGTGCATCCAGGGCAGCTTCAGCACGAGCAACCCTCTCAGAAATGTGGCTGTAATGAAGATTATTGAGCTCCCGTAGAGGCCCCTTAAGATGTTTCAAGCGCTTACAGAGAATGAACATGGGAGTCCCTTGGACTGCATAATGCCAGTTATCTGCAACCAACTCCAAGAAACTAGCATGGTTAGACCACATATTAAAGAATTTGAAGTACTTCTTTCCCATCAGTTGCCGAGAGTGGAAAGAAACAGTGACAGGAGAATGATCAGAGAATGCACCAGGATTGTCAAAGTGAACATGAACGGATGAGTGATCAAAAAACCAAAAAGGATTGACAAGGGCGCGGTCAAGTTTACTCCAAACTCTGCCATTAGACCATGTGAAGTGACAACCAGAGTAATTTAAATCAGTTAACCCAAGATCAGAGCAGCACTTTCTGAAATCAGCAGTTTCATAGTTGGACACAGGCTCCCCATGATGCTTGTCTGCTTGAGAAAGAAGAGAATTAAAGTCCCCTAAAACAAGCCAAGGGAAATGGGGACTCCAGTTCCTCAAATCAGACCAAAGAGATCTCCTAGCTGTGACAGTGTTAAGCCCATAAACAAAAGAAGCATAAAACTTGAACTGATGAACCAAGCTATATATTAAAACATGGAGGCCTTGAGATGAAAAATCAATTAAGTCAACATTGACCGTATCAGGGTTCCAAAGAACAACTATTCTAGCTGTTGAGGCCGCAGCTGCATTGGTCAAAGCCTTCCATTTTTTCAATCGAAATTTCTGCATCAAAGCCACTTTAGACAAAACCAATTTGGTCTCCAAAAGACCACAAACATCTAGTTTATTCTTCCGCATGAGGTTGGCAACCTCATGTTGTTTCAGAGGGCTGTTTAACCCTCTGATATTCCAACTGCGAATTAACATAAAAAGGGGGTGGGAAGTAACCCCTCACCCCTACCAGGGACACCATCCATGTGTTGCTGAGCCCTTCTCCTTGTGGGTAAACCGGTTAGACTCGATGTGCATTGACCCGATGCGCCTGAAACCACAGATTTGCCCTTGTCAATCCTATGACCAGCTAAAACTGTAGGAGCTGAAACATGGGTGATACGGGCAGCAGGGAGAGGCAAAGTAGGCTGGCATTCCCTGTTAACCAAATGAGGATTCGCTTGAGCCAGGCAAGCCGAAGATCCAGAAGAAGGCTTCGAGGGGGAAGGTTTGCGCTTAACTTTTTTGTTTCTAACAACTTCCCATGCACTAGAGGGAGGCGCAACATCCTCATTTGCAGAAACAAGCTCAGCTTCAACCGGCAGAGGGTTAGGACCACAGTCAGCAGGCAGGTTTGCCTCTGGACTTTCAACTACCACTGCGTTACCCTGAGGCCCCAAACGATTGAAAACACTAGTCCTGCCATTAGAGACTGGAGCAACAGAGTCATGAGCCCGCTGTGGGTTTGAAACATTGGTAGGCTGAGATTTAGGGCAAGTTGAAGTAATATGCCCAAGAGTCCTGCAATGCTTGCAAAAGCGGGGGAGGGTCTCGTAAACAACTTGCTGGTGAAGTATACTTCCATTAGGCAGAGTAACCTCAATAGAGTAGGGTAAATCAGAGAGCAAATTTACTTCCACTAACACCCTAGCATACGATAATTTAGACATGGAAGAAGTGAGCATATCACTTTGAACAGGTTTGCCAAGTACACTGGCAATTTTGGATAGACATTTGAGAGACCAGCACGTGAAAGGAAGATTAGGGAATTTAACCCAGACCGGGACAGTATGCATATCAGAAGAAGAAAAATCAAAGTATTGTGGCATTGCTCTAAGAATTAAGGGTCTACCATAAACAAGATAAGGGCCACCAGATAAAACATTCAATTTATCTTCTTCATTAGCAAATTGAAAAATCAGCCAACCCGATGCATGGATGGTCAAGGAGGCCTTACAGTGCCAGGAGTTAACAATGAGATTCTGTAATGCTTTAAACCCTGGTGAACGACCAGCTATATAGCCGATAAGGCTCAGCTTCCAGAGGTCACACTTAGTGTCTAAATCCTCATCCAGCAAAGTACATCCCCTGGTTTCTGTAAAAACAGAGTAATGAAGAAGTTTGGGGCAACTATTGATGTTGCGATTAGGGGCAAACAGATTACGCCAGGCTTTAGGTGGGGGCTCAGAAGGATTAGGAGTTTCACTTACAGTAGCAGCCAAAGGAACATCCACCTCTGCAGGAGTAACAGGAGCGGACGAGGCACGCTCTGGAGAAGCAGCAGGAGCTGGAACGGGGCATGCAGGGGGAGCAACAGAGATGGACTGAGCACCTAGAGGGGAAGCAGCAGGGACTGAGGGGGCCTCAAATACAGAAGAGGTGAAGAATTTAGACCCTCCAGCGTAGTCCTCTCCAGAAGAGGCATAATCCACTTCCTCATCAGCAAGAGCATCATCGTCAGAATAATCTTCCACAAACACATGGTTGATACTAGGAGATGGATCAATAGGGATCTGAGGTAGTAAGCCATGTGAAGTGGAGGGGACAAGGTGAATAGGCGGAGAA
>NC_084853.1:9750973-9753473 GCF_951802175.1 Populus nigra
CCGGGAAAAAGGCCCCTCGGGTGGCGGGGTGCGAGGACCAGGCGCGTCATTCAATTCTCTTCCCTATCAACTTGGCTCCCGTTGGCGGGATTGGAGGCCTACTGTTTGTTACAGGGCTAAAATCGTCAGGGGAAGAGCTGACGAAACAATGCTGGTTTGGATGCAGGGGGTAGTGTTGGAATCGGCAGCGCGGACAAAATCGGCAAAGTCGACAAAAAAGACTGTTGGTCTGGACATCGGGGCAGCGGCAGCCATGCCGACAGGGGGGGAAATCGGCAGCGCAGATTTGTGCAGCTGCAGGTTCGTCGGGGAAATCGGCAGCGCAGATTTTTCGATGAACATGGGCTGGAAGATGGACTGTCCAGGCCAGGCAGGGAAATTCGTCAAGGGGACACGCAACAGCGCTGGTTTAGACACGGTGGGTGCAGTGTTGGAATCGGCAGCGCCGACGAAATCGGCAAAGTCGGCAGAATCGGCAGCGGGTGCTGGCGATGAGTCTGGACGATTTATAGTCCAGGGCTTGATGGAAAAGACTGTTGGTCCAGACAATGGGGCAGTGGCAGCGCGGATTTGTGCAGCTGCAGGTTCGTCGGGGAAAATCGGCAGCGCAGATTTTTCGACGAACAGGGGCTGGGCGCTGGACTGGCCGGGCCAGGCAGGAAAATTCGTCAGGGGGCCACGCTGACGAAAACAGGGGCTGCGGAGTGGAAAATCGGCAGCGCAGATTTTTCGACGAACAGGGGCTGGACCGGCCGGGCCAGGCAGGAAAATTCGTCAGGGGGGCACGCTGACGAAAAGAGGGGCTGCCGCGTGGAAAATCGGCAGCGCAGATTTTTCGACGAACAGGGGCTGGATGCTGGACCGGCCGGGCCAGGCAGGAAAATTCGTCAGGGGGGCACGCTGACGAAAAGAGGGGCTGCCGCGTGGAAAATCGGCAGCGCAGATTTTTCGACGAACAGGGGCTGGACCGGCCGGGCCAGGCAGGAAAATTCGTCAGGGGGGCACGCTGACGAAAAGAGGGGCTGCCGCGTGGAAAATCGGCAGCGCAGATTTTTCGACGAACAGGGGCTGGACCGGCCGGGCCAGGCAGGAAAATTCGTCAGGGGGGCACGCTGACGAAAAGAGGGGCTGCCGCGTGGAAAATCGGCAGCGCAGATTTTTCGACGAACATTCGTCAGGGGGGCACGCTGACGAAAAGAGGGGCTGCCGCGTGGAAAATCGGCAGCGCAGATTTTTCGACGAACATTCGTCAGGGGGGCACGCTGAGGAAAACAGGGGCTGCCGCGTGGAAAATCGGCAGCGCAGATTTTTCGACGAACATTCGTCAGGGGGGCACGCTGAGGAAAACAGGGGCTGCCGCGTGGAAAATCGGCAGCGCAGATTTTTCGACGAACAGGGGCTGGATGCTGGACCGGCCGGGCCAGGCAGGAAAATTCGTCAGGGGGGCACGCTGACGAAAAGAGGGGCTGCCGCGTGGAAAATCGGCAGCGCAGATTTTTCGACGAACAGGGGCTGGACGCTGGACTGGGCCAGGCAGGAAAATTCGTCAGGGGGGCACGCTGACGAAAACAGGGGCTGCCGCGTGGAATGGCAGCCTACACGCAGATGCGAATTCGGCAGCGCACGATGGCTTGAGCAGGTCATGGGTTCGACTTGGCGCGATCTGAAACCTGGACGAGGGACTGTCGACGCTGGACGAGCCAGCGCGGTGGCCTGTCGTGCCCCGTTCAGGGGGGGCCTGCCGCGGAGACAGCCCTCGCGGGCTCGACAGCGCAGGCCAGCGTCCCCGACGTCGCTGGCCGCGGCAGGCGAGCTGCCGGGGTTCCCGCATTCCTACAAGAAAACGTCGTGCTTTCCACATGAAACCAATCCAGTAAAATCAGCCATATTTTTATGAGGCTGCCCACTGAATTTGGGGTCATTCCGGGCCGGTTCCTAGTTTTGCGGATTTACTCGATTTCTAATGGTAGGAAAATTAAAACAAATACTTCCCGACCTCGAAAAATTCTGGGAAAATTAATGAAGGTGGATTGGATTTTTGCCAACCTCTGTGCAAAATTTCAGCTCAAAATACCAAGAAATGAATTTTTTAGAGGGGGGGTGACAGCTGGGACCTAGTAGTGTCTCCCCCTGCCAGAGCTGCAATGACACTTATTGCTCTTTAGGGAGCCACCAGGCCGGCGCCCCTCAAAGACCACACGCGCGCGCGCGCCCGCCCGCGCTGGGCGCTGGGGCGCTGGGGCCTGAGGGCCTGGGGCCCTTGGGGGCCCTTGGGCGCTTGGGCGCTTGGGCGCGCGCGCGCGGCCCCCGCAGCCATGCCGCGCTGCGCGACGCGCGGACAGCCCCTGCTGGCTTGCTCTCTCGCCCGCGGGGGGGCTGCCTTCGGGCCCTGGCCCCCCGCGTTCTGGCCTGCCCCCTGCGTGGGAGAGGCTAGGCGCTGCAGGGGCCAGCCCGACGTCGCTGGCCGCGGCAGGCGACAGCCCGACATCGCTGGCCGCGG
>NC_084853.1:9763473-9765973 GCF_951802175.1 Populus nigra
ATCGGCAAAGTCGGCAGAATCGGCAGCAGGTGCTGGCGATGAGTCAGGACGGACTGGATAGTCCAAGGCTCGATGAGAAAGACCGCTGGTTTAGACACTGGGGCAGTGGCAGCCCGCGGGGCAGTGTCGGCAGATTCGGCAGCAGTGTCTGCCGATTCGGCAGCGTTGGCTTGTTGGCGCGGGGGGCCGATGCGAGTGGGGACTTGGGCAGCGGGCAGTGAAAGCAAGAGTTTCCCCGATGCTGCCGGGAAAAACGCTCCCCGGGATGGCCGGGTGAGATGACCCGGCGGCCCGCGACGGGTCATTCAATTCCATGCCCCGTCAACATAACTCCCGATGTACTGTTTGCTTTTTCGGAAGAAGAGATCCATCCCCCCATCCTCGGCCAGCCAAAAACGCTCCAATTAATGGCCGGGTGAGATGACCCGGCGGCCCGCGACGCGTCATTCAAATCACTGCCCTATCGGCTACAACTGCTGATGGGTGGGATTAGAGGCCTGCCATGGTGGTGAGGGGCGGCGAGGACCGTGAAAGCTAGAGTTTTTCAGAGGCTGCCGGGAAAAAGGCCCCTCGGGTGGCGGGGTGCGAGGACCAGGCGCGTCATTCAATTCTCTTCCCTATCAACTTGGCTCCCGTTGGCGGGATTGGAGGCCTACTGTTTGTTACAGGGCTAAAATCGTCAGGGGAAGAGCTGACGAAACAATGCTGGTTTGGATGCAGGGGGTAGTGTTGGAATCGGCAGCGCGGACAAAATCGGCAAAGTCGACAAAAAAGACTGTTGGTCTGGACATCGGGGCAGCGGCAGCCATGCCGACAGGGGGGGAAATCGGCAGCGCAGATTTGTGCAGCTGCAGGTTCGTCGGGGAAATCGGCAGCGCAGATTTTTCGATGAACATGGGCTGGAAGATGGACTGTCCAGGCCAGGCAGGGAAATTCGTCAAGGGGACACGCTGACGAAACAGCGCTGGTTTAGACACGGTGGGTGCAGTGTTGGAATCGGCAGCGCCGACGAAATCGGCAAAGTCGGCAGAATCGGCAGCGGGTGCTGGCGATGAGTCTGGACGATTTATAGTCCAGGGCTTGATGGAAAAGACTGTTGGTCCAGACAATGGGGCAGTGGCAGCGCGGATTTGTGCAGCTGCAGGTTCGTCGGGGAAAATCGGCAGCGCAGATTTTTCGACGAACAGGGGCTGGGCGCTGGACTGGCCGGGCCAGGCAGGAAAATTCGTCAGGGGGCCACGCTGACGAAAACAGGGGCTGCGGAGTGGAAAATCGGCAGCGCAGATTTTTCGACGAACAGGGGCTGGACCGGCCGGGCCAGGCAGGAAAATTCGTCAGGGGGGCACGCTGACGAAAAGAGGGGCTGCCGCGTGGAAAATCGGCAGCGCAGATTTTTCGACGAACAGGGGCTGGATGCTGGACCGGCCGGGCCAGGCAGGAAAATTCGTCAGGGGGGCACGCTGACGAAAAGAGGGGCTGCCGCGTGGAAAATCGGCAGCGCAGATTTTTCGACGAACAGGGGCTGGACCGGCCGGGCCAGGCAGGAAAATTCGTCAGGGGGGCACGCTGACGAAAAGAGGGGCTGCCGCGTGGAAAATCGGCAGCGCAGATTTTTCGACGAACAGGGGCTGGACCGGCCGGGCCAGGCAGGAAAATTCGTCAGGGGGGCACGCTGACGAAAAGAGGGGCTGCCGCGTGGAAAATCGGCAGCGCAGATTTTTCGACGAACATTCGTCAGGGGGGCACGCTGACGAAAAGAGGGGCTGCCGCGTGGAAAATCGGCAGCGCAGATTTTTCGACGAACATTCGTCAGGGGGGCACGCTGAGGAAAACAGGGGCTGCCGCGTGGAAAATCGGCAGCGCAGATTTTTCGACGAACATTCGTCAGGGGGGCACGCTGAGGAAAACAGGGGCTGCCGCGTGGAAAATCGGCAGCGCAGATTTTTCGACGAACAGGGGCTGGATGCTGGACCGGCCGGGCCAGGCAGGAAAATTCGTCAGGGGGGCACGCTGACGAAAAGAGGGGCTGCCGCGTGGAAAATCGGCAGCGCAGATTTTTCGACGAACAGGGGCTGGACGCTGGACTGGGCCAGGCAGGAAAATTCGTCAGGGGGGCACGCTGACGAAAACAGGGGCTGCCGCGTGGAATGGCAGCCTACACGCAGATGCGAATTCGGCAGCGCACGATGGCTTGAGCAGGTCATGGGTTCGACTTGGCGCGATCTGAAACCTGGACGAGGGACTGTCGACGCTGGACGAGCCAGCGCGGTGGCCTGTCGTGCCCCGTTCAGGGGGGGCCTGCCGCGGAGACAGCCCTCGCGGGCTCGACAGCGCAGGCCAGCGTCCCCGACGTCGCTGGCCGCGGCAGGCGAGCTGCCGGGGTTCCCGCATTCCTACAAGAAAACGTCGTGCTTTCCACATGAAACCAATCCAGTAAAATCAGCCATATTTTTATGAGGCTGCCCACTGAATTTGGGGTCATTCCGGGCCGGTTCCTAGT
>NC_084853.1:9775973-9783473 GCF_951802175.1 Populus nigra
AACAGCGCTGGTTCAGGCACGGTGGGCGCAGTGTTGGAATCGGCAGCGCCGACGAAATCGGCAAAGTCGGCAGAATCGGCAGCGCAGATTTTTCGACGAACACGGGCTGGACGGTGGACTGTCCAGGCCAGGCAGGAAAATTCGTCGAGGGGACACGCTGACGAAACAGCGCTGGTTCAGACACGGTGGGCGCAGTGTTGGAATCGGCAGCGCCGAGAAAATCGGCAAAGTCGGCAGAATCGGCAGCAGGTGCTGGCGATGAGTCAGGACGGACTGGATAGTCCAAGGCTCGATGAGAAAGACCGCTGGTTTAGACACTGGGGCAGTGGCAGCCCGCGGGGCAGTGTCGGCAGATTCGGCAGCAGTGTCTGCCGATTCGGCAGCGTTGGCTTGTTGGCGCGGGGGGCCGATGCGAGTGGGGACTTGGGCAGCGGGCAGTGAAAGCAAGAGTTTCCCCGATGCTGCCGGGAAAAACGCTCCCCGGGATGGCCGGGTGAGATGACCCGGCGGCCCGCGACGGGTCATTCAATTCCATGCCCCGTCAACATAACTCCCGATGTACTGTTTGCTTTTTCGGAAGAAGAGATCCATCCCCCCATCCTCGGCCAGCCAAAAACGCTCCAATTAATGGCCGGGTGAGATGACCCGGCGGCCCGCGACGCGTCATTCAAATCACTGCCCTATCGGCTACAACTGCTGATGGGTGGGATTAGAGGCCTGCCATGGTGGTGAGGGGCGGCGAGGACCGTGAAAGCTAGAGTTTTTCAGAGGCTGCCGGGAAAAAGGCCCCTCGGGTGGCGGGGTGCGAGGACCAGGCGCGTCATTCAATTCTCTTCCCTATCAACTTGGCTCCCGTTGGCGGGATTGGAGGCCTACTGTTTGTTACAGGGCTAAAATCGTCAGGGGAAGAGCTGACGAAACAATGCTGGTTTGGATGCAGGGGGTAGTGTTGGAATCGGCAGCGCGGACAAAATCGGCAAAGTCGACAAAAAAGACTGTTGGTCTGGACATCGGGGCAGCGGCAGCCATGCCGACAGGGGGGGAAATCGGCAGCGCAGATTTGTGCAGCTGCAGGTTCGTCGGGGAAATCGGCAGCGCAGATTTTTCGATGAACATGGGCTGGAAGATGGACTGTCCAGGCCAGGCAGGGAAATTCGTCAAGGGGACACGCTGACGAAACAGCGCTGGTTTAGACACGGTGGGTGCAGTGTTGGAATCGGCAGCGCCGACGAAATCGGCAAAGTCGGCAGAATCGGCAGCGGGTGCTGGCGATGAGTCTGGACGATTTATAGTCCAGGGCTTGATGGAAAAGACTGTTGGTCCAGACAATGGGGCAGTGGCAGCGCGGATTTGTGCAGCTGCAGGTTCGTCGGGGAAAATCGGCAGCGCAGATTTTTCGACGAACAGGGGCTGGGCGCTGGACTGGCCGGGCCAGGCAGGAAAATTCGTCAGGGGGCCACGCTGACGAAAACAGGGGCTGCGGAGTGGAAAATCGGCAGCGCAGATTTTTCGACGAACAGGGGCTGGACCGGCCGGGCCAGGCAGGAAAATTCGTCAGGGGGGCACGCTGACGAAAAGAGGGGCTGCCGCGTGGAAAATCGGCAGCGCAGATTTTTCGACGAACAGGGGCTGGATGCTGGACCGGCCGGGCCAGGCAGGAAAATTCGTCAGGGGGGCACGCTGACGAAAAGAGGGGCTGCCGCGTGGAAAATCGGCAGCGCAGATTTTTCGACGAACAGGGGCTGGACCGGCCGGGCCAGGCAGGAAAATTCGTCAGGGGGGCACGCTGACGAAAAGAGGGGCTGCCGCGTGGAAAATCGGCAGCGCAGATTTTTCGACGAACAGGGGCTGGACCGGCCGGGCCAGGCAGGAAAATTCGTCAGGGGGGCACGCTGACGAAAAGAGGGGCTGCCGCGTGGAAAATCGGCAGCGCAGATTTTTCGACGAACATTCGTCAGGGGGGCACGCTGACGAAAAGAGGGGCTGCCGCGTGGAAAATCGGCAGCGCAGATTTTTCGACGAACATTCGTCAGGGGGGCACGCTGAGGAAAACAGGGGCTGCCGCGTGGAAAATCGGCAGCGCAGATTTTTCGACGAACATTCGTCAGGGGGGCACGCTGAGGAAAACAGGGGCTGCCGCGTGGAAAATCGGCAGCGCAGATTTTTCGACGAACAGGGGCTGGATGCTGGACCGGCCGGGCCAGGCAGGAAAATTCGTCAGGGGGGCACGCTGACGAAAAGAGGGGCTGCCGCGTGGAAAATCGGCAGCGCAGATTTTTCGACGAACAGGGGCTGGACGCTGGACTGGGCCAGGCAGGAAAATTCGTCAGGGGGGCACGCTGACGAAAACAGGGGCTGCCGCGTGGAATGGCAGCCTACACGCAGATGCGAATTCGGCAGCGCACGATGGCTTGAGCAGGTCATGGGTTCGACTTGGCGCGATCTGAAACCTGGACGAGGGACTGTCGACGCTGGACGAGCCAGCGCGGTGGCCTGTCGTGCCCCGTTCAGGGGGGGCCTGCCGCGGAGACAGCCCTCGCGGGCTCGACAGCGCAGGCCAGCGTCCCCGACGTCGCTGGCCGCGGCAGGCGAGCTGCCGGGGTTCCCGCATTCCTACAAGAAAACGTCGTGCTTTCCACATGAAACCAATCCAGTAAAATCAGCCATATTTTTATGAGGCTGCCCACTGAATTTGGGGTCATTCCGGGCCGGTTCCTAGTTTTGCGGATTTACTCGATTTCTAATGGTAGGAAAATTAAAACAAATACTTCCCGACCTCGAAAAATTCTGGGAAAATTAATGAAGGTGGATTGGATTTTTGCCAACCTCTGTGCAAAATTTCAGCTCAAAATACCAAGAAATGAATTTTTTAGAGGGGGGGTGACAGCTGGGACCTAGTAGTGTCTCCCCCTGCCAGAGCTGCAATGACACTTATTGCTCTTTAGGGAGCCACCAGGCCGGCGCCCCTCAAAGACCACACGCGCGCGCGCGCCCGCCCGCGCTGGGCGCTGGGGCGCTGGGGCCTGAGGGCCTGGGGCCCTTGGGGGCCCTTGGGCGCTTGGGCGCTTGGGCGCGCGCGCGCGGCCCCCGCAGCCATGCCGCGCTGCGCGACGCGCGGACAGCCCCTGCTGGCTTGCTCTCTCGCCCGCGGGGGGGCTGCCTTCGGGCCCTGGCCCCCCGCGTTCTGGCCTGCCCCCTGCGTGGGAGAGGCTAGGCGCTGCAGGGGCCAGCCCGACGTCGCTGGCCGCGGCAGGCGACAGCCCGACATCGCTGGCCGCGGCAGGGGCCAGCCCGACGTCGCTGGCCGCGGCAGGCGACAGCCCCTGCTGGCTTGCTCTCTCGCCCGCGGGGGGGCTGCCTTCGGGCCCTGGCCCCCCGCGTTCTGGCCTGCCCCCCGCGTGGGAGAGGCTAGGCGCTGCAGGGGCCAGCCCGACGTCGCTGGCCGCGGCAGGCGACAGCCCCTGCTGGCTTGCTCTCTCGCCCGCGGGGGGGCTGCCTTCGGGCCCTGGCCCCCCGCGTGGGAGAGGCTAGGCGCTGCAGGGGCCAGCCCGACGTCGCTGGCCGCGGCAGGCGAGCCGCCGGGGTTCCCGCATTCCTACAACAAAACGTCGTGCTTTCCACATGAAATCAATCCAGTAAAATCAGCCATATTTTTATGAGGCTGCCCACTGAATTTGGGGTCATTCCGAGCCGGTTCCTATTTTTTCCGATTTCCTCGATTTTTAATGGTAGGAAAATAAAAAAAAATACTTCCCGACCTCGAAAAATTCTGGAAAAATTAATAAAGTTGGATTGGATTTTTGCCAACCTCTGTGCTGGTTCAGGCACGGCGGGCAGTGGTGGAATCGGCAGCGCCGACGAAATCGGCAAAGTCGGCAGAATCGGCAGCGGGTGCTGGCGATGGGTCTGGACGGGCTGGATAGTCCAAGGCTCGACGAGAAAGACTGCTGGTTTAGACACTGGGGCAGTGGCAGCCCGCGGGACAGTGTCGGCAGATTCGGCAGCGCAGATTTGTGCGGCTGCAGGTTCGTCGGGGAAAATCGGCAGCGCAGATTTTGCGACGAACACGGGCTGGGCGATGGACTGTCCAGGCCAGGCAGGAAAATTTGTCGAGGGGACACGCTGACGAAACAGCGCTGGTTCAGGCACGGTGGGCGCAGTGTTGGAATCGGCAGCGCCGACGAAATCGGCAAAGTCGGCAGAATCGGCAGCGCAGATTTTTCGACGAACACGGGCTGGACGGTGGACTGTCCAGGCCAGGCAGGAAAATTCGTCGAGGGGACACGCTGACGAAACAGCGCTGGTTCAGACACGGTGGGCGCAGTGTTGGAATCGGCAGCGCCGAGAAAATCGGCAAAGTCGGCAGAATCGGCAGCAGGTGCTGGCGATGAGTCAGGACGGACTGGATAGTCCAAGGCTCGATGAGAAAGACCGCTGGTTTAGACACTGGGGCAGTGGCAGCCCGCGGGGCAGTGTCGGCAGATTCGGCAGCAGTGTCTGCCGATTCGGCAGCGTTGGCTTGTTGGCGCGGGGGGCCGATGCGAGTGGGGACTTGGGCAGCGGGCAGTGAAAGCAAGAGTTTCCCCGATGCTGCCGGGAAAAACGCTCCCCGGGATGGCCGGGTGAGATGACCCGGCGGCCCGCGACGGGTCATTCAATTCCATGCCCCGTCAACATAACTCCCGATGTACTGTTTGCTTTTTCGGAAGAAGAGATCCATCCCCCCATCCTCGGCCAGCCAAAAACGCTCCAATTAATGGCCGGGTGAGATGACCCGGCGGCCCGCGACGCGTCATTCAAATCACTGCCCTATCGGCTACAACTGCTGATGGGTGGGATTAGAGGCCTGCCATGGTGGTGAGGGGCGGCGAGGACCGTGAAAGCTAGAGTTTTTCAGAGGCTGCCGGGAAAAAGGCCCCTCGGGTGGCGGGGTGCGAGGACCAGGCGCGTCATTCAATTCTCTTCCCTATCAACTTGGCTCCCGTTGGCGGGATTGGAGGCCTACTGTTTGTTACAGGGCTAAAATCGTCAGGGGAAGAGCTGACGAAACAATGCTGGTTTGGATGCAGGGGGTAGTGTTGGAATCGGCAGCGCGGACAAAATCGGCAAAGTCGACAAAAAAGACTGTTGGTCTGGACATCGGGGCAGCGGCAGCCATGCCGACAGGGGGGGAAATCGGCAGCGCAGATTTGTGCAGCTGCAGGTTCGTCGGGGAAATCGGCAGCGCAGATTTTTCGATGAACATGGGCTGGAAGATGGACTGTCCAGGCCAGGCAGGGAAATTCGTCAAGGGGACACGCTGACGAAACAGCGCTGGTTTAGACACGGTGGGTGCAGTGTTGGAATCGGCAGCGCCGACGAAATCGGCAAAGTCGGCAGAATCGGCAGCGGGTGCTGGCGATGAGTCTGGACGATTTATAGTCCAGGGCTTGATGGAAAAGACTGTTGGTCCAGACAATGGGGCAGTGGCAGCGCGGATTTGTGCAGCTGCAGGTTCGTCGGGGAAAATCGGCAGCGCAGATTTTTCGACGAACAGGGGCTGGGCGCTGGACTGGCCGGGCCAGGCAGGAAAATTCGTCAGGGGGCCACGCTGACGAAAACAGGGGCTGCGGAGTGGAAAATCGGCAGCGCAGATTTTTCGACGAACAGGGGCTGGACCGGCCGGGCCAGGCAGGAAAATTCGTCAGGGGGGCACGCTGACGAAAAGAGGGGCTGCCGCGTGGAAAATCGGCAGCGCAGATTTTTCGACGAACAGGGGCTGGATGCTGGACCGGCCGGGCCAGGCAGGAAAATTCGTCAGGGGGGCACGCTGACGAAAAGAGGGGCTGCCGCGTGGAAAATCGGCAGCGCAGATTTTTCGACGAACAGGGGCTGGACCGGCCGGGCCAGGCAGGAAAATTCGTCAGGGGGGCACGCTGACGAAAAGAGGGGCTGCCGCGTGGAAAATCGGCAGCGCAGATTTTTCGACGAACAGGGGCTGGACCGGCCGGGCCAGGCAGGAAAATTCGTCAGGGGGGCACGCTGACGAAAAGAGGGGCTGCCGCGTGGAAAATCGGCAGCGCAGATTTTTCGACGAACATTCGTCAGGGGGGCACGCTGACGAAAAGAGGGGCTGCCGCGTGGAAAATCGGCAGCGCAGATTTTTCGACGAACATTCGTCAGGGGGGCACGCTGAGGAAAACAGGGGCTGCCGCGTGGAAAATCGGCAGCGCAGATTTTTCGACGAACATTCGTCAGGGGGGCACGCTGAGGAAAACAGGGGCTGCCGCGTGGAAAATCGGCAGCGCAGATTTTTCGACGAACAGGGGCTGGATGCTGGACCGGCCGGGCCAGGCAGGAAAATTCGTCAGGGGGGCACGCTGACGAAAAGAGGGGCTGCCGCGTGGAAAATCGGCAGCGCAGATTTTTCGACGAACAGGGGCTGGACGCTGGACTGGGCCAGGCAGGAAAATTCGTCAGGGGGGCACGCTGACGAAAACAGGGGCTGCCGCGTGGAATGGCAGCCTACACGCAGATGCGAATTCGGCAGCGCACGATGGCTTGAGCAGGTCATGGGTTCGACTTGGCGCGATCTGAAACCTGGACGAGGGACTGTCGACGCTGGACGAGCCAGCGCGGTGGCCTGTCGTGCCCCGTTCAGGGGGGGCCTGCCGCGGAGACAGCCCTCGCGGGCTCGACAGCGCAGGCCAGCGTCCCCGACGTCGCTGGCCGCGGCAGGCGAGCTGCCGGGGTTCCCGCATTCCTACAAGAAAACGTCGTGCTTTCCACATGAAACCAATCCAGTAAAATCAGCCATATTTTTATGAGGCTGCCCACTGAATTTGGGGTCATTCCGGGCCGGTTCCTAGTTTTGCGGATTTACTCGATTTCTAATGGTAGGAAAATTAAAACAAATACTTCCCGACCTCGAAAAATTCTGGGAAAATTAATGAAGGTGGATTGGATTTTTGCCAACCTCTGTGCAAAATTTCAGCTCAAAATACCAAGAAATGAATTTTTTAGAGGGGGGGTGACAGCTGGGACCTAGTAGTGTCTCCCCCTGCCAGAGCTGCAATGACACTTATTGCTCTTTAGGGAGCCACCAGGCCGGCGCCCCTCAAAGACCACACGCGCGCGCGCGCCCGCCCGCGCTGGGCGCTGGGGCGCTGGGGCCTGAGGGCCTGGGGCCCTTGGGGGCCCTTGGGCGCTTGGGCGCTTGGGCGCGCGCGCGCGGCCCCCGCAGCCATGCCGCGCTGCGCGACGCGCGGACAGCCCCTGCTGGCTTGCTCTCTCGCCCGCGGGGGGGCTGCCTTCGGGCCCTGGCCCCCCGCGTTCTGGCCTGCCCCCTGCGTGGGAGAGGCTAGGCGCTGCAGGGGCCAGCCCGACGTCGCTGGCCGCGGCAGGCGACAGCCCGACATCGCTGGCCGCGGCAGGGGCCAGCCCGACGTCGCTGGCCGCGGCAGGCGACAGCCCCTGCTGGCTTGCTCTCTCGCCCGCGGGGGGGCTGCCTTCGGGCCCTGG
>NC_084853.1:9793473-9795973 GCF_951802175.1 Populus nigra
TAGACACTGGGGCAGTGGCAGCCCGCGGGGCAGTGTCGGCAGATTCGGCAGCAGTGTCTGCCGATTCGGCAGCGTTGGCTTGTTGGCGCGGGGGGCCGATGCGAGTGGGGACTTGGGCAGCGGGCAGTGAAAGCAAGAGTTTCCCCGATGCTGCCGGGAAAAACGCTCCCCGGGATGGCCGGGTGAGATGACCCGGCGGCCCGCGACGGGTCATTCAATTCCATGCCCCGTCAACATAACTCCCGATGTACTGTTTGCTTTTTCGGAAGAAGAGATCCATCCCCCCATCCTCGGCCAGCCAAAAACGCTCCAATTAATGGCCGGGTGAGATGACCCGGCGGCCCGCGACGCGTCATTCAAATCACTGCCCTATCGGCTACAACTGCTGATGGGTGGGATTAGAGGCCTGCCATGGTGGTGAGGGGCGGCGAGGACCGTGAAAGCTAGAGTTTTTCAGAGGCTGCCGGGAAAAAGGCCCCTCGGGTGGCGGGGTGCGAGGACCAGGCGCGTCATTCAATTCTCTTCCCTATCAACTTGGCTCCCGTTGGCGGGATTGGAGGCCTACTGTTTGTTACAGGGCTAAAATCGTCAGGGGAAGAGCTGACGAAACAATGCTGGTTTGGATGCAGGGGGTAGTGTTGGAATCGGCAGCGCGGACAAAATCGGCAAAGTCGACAAAAAAGACTGTTGGTCTGGACATCGGGGCAGCGGCAGCCATGCCGACAGGGGGGGAAATCGGCAGCGCAGATTTGTGCAGCTGCAGGTTCGTCGGGGAAATCGGCAGCGCAGATTTTTCGATGAACATGGGCTGGAAGATGGACTGTCCAGGCCAGGCAGGGAAATTCGTCAAGGGGACACGCTGACGAAACAGCGCTGGTTTAGACACGGTGGGTGCAGTGTTGGAATCGGCAGCGCCGACGAAATCGGCAAAGTCGGCAGAATCGGCAGCGGGTGCTGGCGATGAGTCTGGACGATTTATAGTCCAGGGCTTGATGGAAAAGACTGTTGGTCCAGACAATGGGGCAGTGGCAGCGCGGATTTGTGCAGCTGCAGGTTCGTCGGGGAAAATCGGCAGCGCAGATTTTTCGACGAACAGGGGCTGGGCGCTGGACTGGCCGGGCCAGGCAGGAAAATTCGTCAGGGGGCCACGCTGACGAAAACAGGGGCTGCGGAGTGGAAAATCGGCAGCGCAGATTTTTCGACGAACAGGGGCTGGACCGGCCGGGCCAGGCAGGAAAATTCGTCAGGGGGGCACGCTGACGAAAAGAGGGGCTGCCGCGTGGAAAATCGGCAGCGCAGATTTTTCGACGAACAGGGGCTGGATGCTGGACCGGCCGGGCCAGGCAGGAAAATTCGTCAGGGGGGCACGCTGACGAAAAGAGGGGCTGCCGCGTGGAAAATCGGCAGCGCAGATTTTTCGACGAACAGGGGCTGGACCGGCCGGGCCAGGCAGGAAAATTCGTCAGGGGGGCACGCTGACGAAAAGAGGGGCTGCCGCGTGGAAAATCGGCAGCGCAGATTTTTCGACGAACAGGGGCTGGACCGGCCGGGCCAGGCAGGAAAATTCGTCAGGGGGGCACGCTGACGAAAAGAGGGGCTGCCGCGTGGAAAATCGGCAGCGCAGATTTTTCGACGAACATTCGTCAGGGGGGCACGCTGACGAAAAGAGGGGCTGCCGCGTGGAAAATCGGCAGCGCAGATTTTTCGACGAACATTCGTCAGGGGGGCACGCTGAGGAAAACAGGGGCTGCCGCGTGGAAAATCGGCAGCGCAGATTTTTCGACGAACATTCGTCAGGGGGGCACGCTGAGGAAAACAGGGGCTGCCGCGTGGAAAATCGGCAGCGCAGATTTTTCGACGAACAGGGGCTGGATGCTGGACCGGCCGGGCCAGGCAGGAAAATTCGTCAGGGGGGCACGCTGACGAAAAGAGGGGCTGCCGCGTGGAAAATCGGCAGCGCAGATTTTTCGACGAACAGGGGCTGGACGCTGGACTGGGCCAGGCAGGAAAATTCGTCAGGGGGGCACGCTGACGAAAACAGGGGCTGCCGCGTGGAATGGCAGCCTACACGCAGATGCGAATTCGGCAGCGCACGATGGCTTGAGCAGGTCATGGGTTCGACTTGGCGCGATCTGAAACCTGGACGAGGGACTGTCGACGCTGGACGAGCCAGCGCGGTGGCCTGTCGTGCCCCGTTCAGGGGGGGCCTGCCGCGGAGACAGCCCTCGCGGGCTCGACAGCGCAGGCCAGCGTCCCCGACGTCGCTGGCCGCGGCAGGCGAGCTGCCGGGGTTCCCGCATTCCTACAAGAAAACGTCGTGCTTTCCACATGAAACCAATCCAGTAAAATCAGCCATATTTTTATGAGGCTGCCCACTGAATTTGGGGTCATTCCGGGCCGGTTCCTAGTTTTGCGGATTTACTCGATTTCTAATGGTAGGAAAATTAAAACAAATACTTCCCGACCTCGAAAAATTCTGGGAAAATTAATGAAGGTGGAT
>NC_084853.1:9805973-9810973 GCF_951802175.1 Populus nigra
GCGGGTGCTGGCGATGGGTCTGGACGGGCTGGATAGTCCAAGGCTCGACGAGAAAGACTGCTGGTTTAGACACTGGGGCAGTGGCAGCCCGCGGGACAGTGTCGGCAGATTCGGCAGCGCAGATTTGTGCGGCTGCAGGTTCGTCGGGGAAAATCGGCAGCGCAGATTTTGCGACGAACACGGGCTGGGCGATGGACTGTCCAGGCCAGGCAGGAAAATTTGTCGAGGGGACACGCTGACGAAACAGCGCTGGTTCAGGCACGGTGGGCGCAGTGTTGGAATCGGCAGCGCCGACGAAATCGGCAAAGTCGGCAGAATCGGCAGCGCAGATTTTTCGACGAACACGGGCTGGACGGTGGACTGTCCAGGCCAGGCAGGAAAATTCGTCGAGGGGACACGCTGACGAAACAGCGCTGGTTCAGACACGGTGGGCGCAGTGTTGGAATCGGCAGCGCCGAGAAAATCGGCAAAGTCGGCAGAATCGGCAGCAGGTGCTGGCGATGAGTCAGGACGGACTGGATAGTCCAAGGCTCGATGAGAAAGACCGCTGGTTTAGACACTGGGGCAGTGGCAGCCCGCGGGGC
The DNA here is from genome assembly GCF_951802175.1 of Populus nigra. Classification (NCBI taxonomy): domain Eukaryota; kingdom Viridiplantae; phylum Streptophyta; class Magnoliopsida; order Malpighiales; family Salicaceae; genus Populus; species Populus nigra. The sequence continues at coordinate 9,806,558 of NC_084853.1, forward strand.
AGTGTCGGCAGATTCGGCAGCAGTGTCTGCCGATTCGGCAGCGTTGGCTTGTTGGCGCGGGGGGCCGATGCGAGTGGGGACTTGGGCAGCGGGCAGTGAAAGCAAGAGTTTCCCCGATGCTGCCGGGAAAAACGCTCCCCGGGATGGCCGGGTGAGATGACCCGGCGGCCCGCGACGGGTCATTCAATTCCATGCCCCGTCAACATAACTCCCGATGTACTGTTTGCTTTTTCGGAAGAAGAGATCCATCCCCCCATCCTCGGCCAGCCAAAAACGCTCCAATTAATGGCCGGGTGAGATGACCCGGCGGCCCGCGACGCGTCATTCAAATCACTGCCCTATCGGCTACAACTGCTGATGGGTGGGATTAGAGGCCTGCCATGGTGGTGAGGGGCGGCGAGGACCGTGAAAGCTAGAGTTTTTCAGAGGCTGCCGGGAAAAAGGCCCCTCGGGTGGCGGGGTGCGAGGACCAGGCGCGTCATTCAATTCTCTTCCCTATCAACTTGGCTCCCGTTGGCGGGATTGGAGGCCTACTGTTTGAGACAGGGCTAAAATCGTCAGGGGAAGAGCTGACGAAACAATGCTGGTTTGGATGCAGGGGGTAGTGTTGGAATCGGCAGCGCGGACAAAATCGGCAAAGTCGACAAAAAAGACTGTTGGTCTGGACATCGGGGCAGCGGCAGCCATGCCGACAGGGGGGGAAATCGGCAGCGCAGATTTGTGCAGCTGCAGGTTCGTCGGGGAAATCGGCAGCGCAGATTTTTCGATGAACATGGGCTGGAAGATGGACTGTCCAGGCCAGGCAGGGAAATTCGTCAAGGGGACACGCTGACGAAACAGCGCTGGTTTAGACACGGTGGGTGCAGTGTTGGAATCGGCAGCGCCGACGAAATCGGCAAAGTCGGCAGAATCGGCAGCGGGTGCTGGCGATGAGTCTGGACGATTTATAGTCCAGGGCTTGATGGAAAAGACTGTTGGTCCAGACAATGGGGCAGTGGCAGCGCGGATTTGTGCAGCTGCAGGTTCGTCGGGGAAAATCGGCAGCGCAGATTTTTCGACGAACAGGGGCTGGGCGCTGGACTGGCCGGGCCAGGCAGGAAAATTCGTCAGGGGGCCACGCTGACGAAAACAGGGGCTGCGGAGTGGAAAATCGGCAGCGCAGATTTTTCGACGAACAGGGGCTGGACCGGCCGGGCCAGGCAGGAAAATTCGTCAGGGGGGCACGCTGACGAAAAGAGGGGCTGCCGCGTGGAAAATCGGCAGCGCAGATTTTTCGACGAACAGGGGCTGGATGCTGGACCGGCCGGGCCAGGCAGGAAAATTCGTCAGGGGGGCACGCTGACGAAAAGAGGGGCTGCCGCGTGGAAAATCGGCAGCGCAGATTTTTCGACGAACAGGGGCTGGACCGGCCGGGCCAGGCAGGAAAATTCGTCAGGGGGGCACGCTGACGAAAAGAGGGGCTGCCGCGTGGAAAATCGGCAGCGCAGATTTTTCGACGAACAGGGGCTGGACCGGCCGGGCCAGGCAGGAAAATTCGTCAGGGGGGCACGCTGACGAAAAGAGGGGCTGCCGCGTGGAAAATCGGCAGCGCAGATTTTTCGACGAACATTCGTCAGGGGGGCACGCTGACGAAAAGAGGGGCTGCCGCGTGGAAAATCGGCAGCGCAGATTTTTCGACGAACATTCGTCAGGGGGGCACGCTGAGGAAAACAGGGGCTGCCGCGTGGAAAATCGGCAGCGCAGATTTTTCGACGAACATTCGTCAGGGGGGCACGCTGAGGAAAACAGGGGCTGCCGCGTGGAAAATCGGCAGCGCAGATTTTTCGACGAACAGGGGCTGGATGCTGGACCGGCCGGGCCAGGCAGGAAAATTCGTCAGGGGGGCACGCTGACGAAAAGAGGGGCTGCCGCGTGGAAAATCGGCAGCGCAGATTTTTCGACGAACAGGGGCTGGACGCTGGACTGGGCCAGGCAGGAAAATTCGTCAGGGGGGCACGCTGACGAAAACAGGGGCTGCCGCGTGGAATGGCAGCCTACACGCAGATGCGAATTCGGCAGCGCACGATGGCTTGAGCAGGTCATGGGTTCGACTTGGCGCGATCTGAAACCTGGACGAGGGACTGTCGACGCTGGACGAGCCAGCGCGGTGGCCTGTCGTGCCCCGTTCAGGGGGGGCCTGCCGCGGAGACAGCCCTCGCGGGCTCGACAGCGCAGGCCAGCGTCCCCGACGTCGCTGGCCGCGGCAGGCGAGCTGCCGGGGTTCCCGCATTCCTACAAGAAAACGTCGTGCTTTCCACATGAAACCAATCCAGTAAAATCAGCCATATTTTTATGAGGCTGCCCACTGAATTTGGGGTCATTCCGGGCCGGTTCCTAGTTTTGCGGATTTACTCGATTTCTAATGGTAGGAAAATTAAAACAAATACTTCCCGACCTCGAAAAATTCTGGGAAAATTAATGAAGGTGGATTGGATTTTTGCCAACCTCTGTGCAAAATTTCAGCTCAAAATACCAAGAAATGAATTTTTTAGAGGGGGGGTGACAGCTGGGACCTAGTAGTGTCTCCCCCTGCCAGAGCTGCAATGACACTTATTGCTCTTTAGGGAGCCACCAGGCCGGCGCCCCTCAAAGACCACACGCGCGCGCGCGCCCGCCCGCGCTGGGCGCTGGGGCGCTGGGGCCTGAGGGCCTGGGGCCCTTGGGGGCCCTTGGGCGCTTGGGCGCGCGCGCGCGGCCCCCGCAGCCATGCCGCGCTGCGCGACGCGCGGACAGCCCCTGCTGGCTTGCTCTCTCGCCCGCGGGGGGGCTGCCTTCGGGCCCTGGCCCCCCGCGTTCTGGCCTGCCCCTGCGTGGGAGAGGCTAGGCGCTGCAGGGGCCAGCCCGACGTCGCTGGCCGCGGCAGGCGACAGCCCCTGCTGGCTTGCTCTCTCGCCCGCGGGGGGGCTGCCTTCGGGCCCTGGCCCCCCGCGTTCTGGCCTGCCCCCCGCGTGGGAGAGGCTAGGCGCTGCAGGGGCCAGCCCGACGTCGCTGGCCGCGGCAGGCGACAGCCCCTGCTGGCTTGCTCTCTCGCCCGCGGGGGGGCTGCCTTCGGGCCCTGGCCCCCCGCGTGGGAGAGGCTAGGCGCTGCAGGGGCCAGCCCGACGTCGCTGGCCGCGGCAGGCGAGCCGCCGGGGTTCCCGCATTCCTACAACAAAACGTCGTGCTTTCCACATGAAATCAATCCAGTAAAATCAGCCATATTTTTATGAGGCTGCCCACTGAATTTGGGGTCATTCCGAGCCGGTTCCTATTTTTTCCGATTTCCTCGATTTTTAATGGTAGGAAAATAAAAAAAAATACTTCCCGACCTCGAAAAATTCTGGAAAAATTAATAAAGTTGGATTGGATTTTTGCCAACCTCTGTGCAAAATTTCAGCTCAAAATACCAAGAAATGAATTTTTTAGAGGGGGGGTGACAGCTGGGACCTAGTAGTGTCTCCCCCTGCCAGAGCTTCAATGACACTTATTGCTCTTTAGGGGGGTGCCCCCTGACTGGCCATGGGGCGCGCTGGCCTGGCGCCCATAGGCCTGCCGCGGGGGATATGTGGGCTGTTGCTAAACTCGGACTAAGGTGGGGGGCCTCATGGCCCGAAGTATTGCCGGCATCGATGACCCGTTTTCCGGCCGGCGACGACCCGATTCCGGCCACCGTCTTCGGGACCCGCTCCAAGCCGTCGGGCGCGTTGGGGCTGCTTATCCGCGGCGTGGGCGTGGCATTCATTTGCCGTGCTTGTGCCAAGGTGCTGGCAGCTGCTGCGCGGCTGTCTGCTTGCCGCGACGTCACGGCGGCGGTGGCCGCTGCCCCTGCTCGCAAGTCGGAGGCCTGGCCGACGTGGCTGGTGCGGACCGCCGAGCTTGGGGATTGCGAGGAGAGCTCTACGCTGGCGTGGGCGTGGCATTAAATTGCCGTGCGCGCGCCCATGCGTTGGCTCTCCTCGCAATCCCCGACCTCGTGGCGTGACGTGCCCGCTGCCGAGGCCTGGCCTCCGTCTTGCGAGCCGGGGCTGACAGCCCCCCGCATGATTGTCCCTGTCGTTCCCCCCCGCGGCCTGTCCCTTGTCCCTTCGAGATCCTTCGCCTCCGGCTGCGGTGGCAGCTGCCCGTGCTCGCAAGATGGAGGCCTGGCCGACGCGGCTGGTGCGGACCGCCGAGCTTGGGGATTGCGAGGAGAGCTCTACGCTGGCGTGGGCGTGGCATTAAATTGTCGTGCGCGCGCCCATGCGTTGGCTCTCCTCGCAATCCCCGACCTCGTGGCGTGACGTGCCCGCTGCCGAGGCCTGGCCTCCGTCTTGCGAGCCGGGGCAGACAGCCCCCCGCATGATTGTCCCTGTCGTTTCCCCCCGTGGCCTGTCGCTTGTCCCTTCGAGATCCTTCGCG
>NC_084853.1:9818473-9823473 GCF_951802175.1 Populus nigra
CGGCAGAGCCGGCGAAATCGGCAAAGTCGGCAGCAGGTGCTGACTGTGAGTCTGCACGATTTATGGTCCAGGGCTTGACGGAAAAGACTGTTGGTCCAGACAAGGGGGCAGCGGCAGCCATGCCAACAGGGGGGAATCGGCAGCGCAGATTTTTCGACGAACATGGGCTGGACGCTGGACTGGCCGGGCCATGCAGGAAAATTCATCGAGGGGACACGCTGAAGAAACAGCGCTGGTTTAGACACGGTGGGCGCAGTGTTGGAATCGGCAGCGCCGATGAAACCGGCAAAGTCGGCAGAATTGGCAGCGGGTGCTGGCGATGGGTCTGGACGGGCTGGATAGTCCAAGGCTCGACGAGAAAGACCGCAGGTTGAGACACTGGGGCAGTGGCAGCCCGCGGGACAGTGTTGGCAGATTCGGCAGCGCAGATTTGTGCGGCTGCAGGTTCGTCGGGGAAAATCGGCAGCGCAGATTTTTCGACGAACATGGGCTGGACGATGGACTGTCCAGGCCAGGCAGGAAAATTTGTCGAGGGGACACGCTGACGAAACAGCGCTGGTTCAGGCACGGCGGGCAGTGTTGGAATCGGCAGCGCCGACGAAATCGGCAAAGTCGGCAGAATCGGCAGCACAGATTTTTCGACGAACATGGGCTGGACGCTGGACTGGCCGGGCCATGCAGGAAAATTCATCGAGGGGACACGCTGACGAAACAGCGCTGGTTCAGGCACAGCGGGCAGTGGTGGAATCGGCAGCGCCGACGAAATCGGCAAAGTCGGCAGAATCGGCAGCGGGTGCTGGCGATGGGTCTGGACGGGCTGGATAGTCCAAGGCTCGACGAGAAAGACTGCTGGTTTAGACACTGGGGCAGTGGCAGCCCGCGGGACAGTGTCGGCAGATTCGGCAGCGCAGATTTGTGCGGCTGCAGGTTCGTCGGGGAAAATCGGCAGCGCAGATTTTGCGACGAACATGGGCTGGGCGATGGACTGTCCAGGCCAGGCAGGAAAATTTGTCGAGGGGACACGCTGACGAAACAGCGCTGGTTCAGGCACGGCGGGCAGTGTTGGAATCGGCAGCGCCGACGAAATCGGCAAAGTCGGCAGAATCGGCAGCGCAGATTTTTCGACGAACACGGGCTGGACGGTGGACTGTCCAGGCCAGGCAGGAAAATTCGTCGAGGGGACACGCTGACGAAACAGCGCTGGTTCAGACACGGTGGGCGCAGTGTTGGAATCGGCAGCGCCGAGAAAATCGGCAAAGTCGGCAGAATCGGCAGCAGGTGCTGGCGATGAGTCAGGACGGACTGGATAGTCCAAGGCTCGATGAGAAAGACCGCTGGTTTAGACACTGGGGCAGTGGCAGCCCGCGGGGCAGTGTCGGCAGATTCGGCAGCAGTGTCTGCCGATTCGGCAGCGTTGGCTTGTTGGCGCGGGGGGCCGATGCGAGTGGGGACTTGGGCAGCGGGCAGTGAAAGCAAGAGTTTCCCCGATGCTGCCGGGAAAAACGCTCCCCGGGATGGCCGGGTGAGATGACCCGGCGGCCCGCGACGGGTCATTCAATTCCATGCCCCGTCAACATAACTCCCGATGTACTGTTTGCTTTTTCGGAAGAAGAGATCCATCCCCCCATCCTCGGCCAGCCAAAAACGCTCCAATTAATGGCCGGGTGAGATGACCCGGCGGCCCGCGACGCGTCATTCAAATCACTGCCCTATCGGCTACAACTGCTGATGGGTGGGATTAGAGGCCTGCCATGGTGGTGAGGGGCGGCGAGGACCGTGAAAGCTAGAGTTTTTCAGAGGCTGCCGGGAAAAAGGCCCCTCGGGTGGCGGGGTGCGAGGACCAGGCGCGTCATTCAATTCTCTTCCCTATCAACTTGGCTCCCGTTGGCGGGATTGGAGGCCTACTGTTTGTTACAGGGCTAAAATCGTCAGGGGAAGAGCTGACGAAACAATGCTGGTTTGGATGCAGGGGGTAGTGTTGGAATCGGCAGCGCGGACAAAATCGGCAAAGTCGACAAAAAAGACTGTTGGTCTGGACATCGGGGCAGCGGCAGCCATGCCGACAGGGGGGGAAATCGGCAGCGCAGATTTGTGCAGCTGCAGGTTCGTCGGGGAAATCGGCAGCGCAGATTTTTCGATGAACATGGGCTGGAAGATGGACTGTCCAGGCCAGGCAGGGAAATTCGTCAAGGGGACACGCTGACGAAACAGCGCTGGTTTAGACACGGTGGGTGCAGTGTTGGAATCGGCAGCGCCGACGAAATCGGCAAAGTCGGCAGAATCGGCAGCGGGTGCTGGCGATGAGTCTGGACGATTTATAGTCCAGGGCTTGATGGAAAAGACTGTTGGTCCAGACAATGGGGCAGTGGCAGCGCGGATTTGTGCAGCTGCAGGTTCGTCGGGGAAAATCGGCAGCGCAGATTTTTCGACGAACAGGGGCTGGGCGCTGGACTGGCCGGGCCAGGCAGGAAAATTCGTCAGGGGGCCACGCTGACGAAAACAGGGGCTGCGGAGTGGAAAATCGGCAGCGCAGATTTTTCGACGAACAGGGGCTGGACCGGCCGGGCCAGGCAGGAAAATTCGTCAGGGGGGCACGCTGACGAAAAGAGGGGCTGCCGCGTGGAAAATCGGCAGCGCAGATTTTTCGACGAACAGGGGCTGGATGCTGGACCGGCCGGGCCAGGCAGGAAAATTCGTCAGGGGGGCACGCTGACGAAAAGAGGGGCTGCCGCGTGGAAAATCGGCAGCGCAGATTTTTCGACGAACAGGGGCTGGATGCTGGACCGGTCGGGCCAGGCAGGAAAATTCGTCAGGGGGGCACGCTGACGAAAAGAGGGGCTGCCGCGTGGAAAATCGGCAGCGCAGATTTTTCGACGAACAGGGGCTGGACCGGCCGGGCCAGGCAGGAAAATTCGTCAGGGGGGCACGCTGACGAAAAGAGGGGCTGCCGCGTGGAAAATCGGCAGCGCAGATTTTTCGACGAACAGGGGCTGGATGCTGGACCGGCCGGGCCAGGCAGGAAAATTCGTCAGGGGGGCACGCTGACGAAAAGAGGGGCTGCCGCGTGGAAAATCGGCAGCGCAGATTTTTCGACGAACAGGGGCTGGACTGGCCGGGCCAGGCAGGAAAATTCGTCAGGGGGGCACGCTGACGAAAAGAGGGGCTGCCGCGTGGAAAATCGGCAGCGCAGATTTTTCGACGAACAGGGGCTGGACGCTGGACTGGGCCAGGCAGGAAAATTCGTCAGGGGGGCACGCTGACGAAAACAGGGGCTGCCGCGTGGAATGGCAGCCTACACGCAGATGCGAATTCGGCAGCGCACGATGGCTTGAGCAGGTCATGGGTTCGACTTGGCGCGATCTGAAACCTGGACGAGGGACTGTCGACGCTGGACGAGCCAGCGCGGTGGCCTGTCGTGCCCCGTTCAGGGGGGGCCTGCCGCGGAGACAGCCCTCGCGGGCTCGACAGCGCAGGCCAGCGTCCCCGACGTCGCTGGCCGCGGCAGGCGAGCTGCCGGGGTTCCCGCATTCCTACAAGAAAACGTCGTGCTTTCCACATGAAACCAATCCAGTAAAATCAGCCATATTTTTATGAGGCTGCCCACTGAATTTGGGGTCATTCCGGGCCGGTTCCTAGTTTTGCGGATTTACTCGATTTCTAATGGTAGGAAAATTAAAACAAATACTTCCCGACCTCGAAAAATTCTGGGAAAATTAATGAAGGTGGATTGGATTTTTGCCAACCTCTGTGCAAAATTTCAGCTCAAAATACCAAGAAATGAATTTTTTAGAGGGGGGGTGACAGCTGGGACCTAGTAGTGTCTCCCCCTGCCAGAGCTGCAATGACACTTATTGCTCTTTAGGGAGCCACCAGGCCGGCGCCCCTCAAAGACCACACGCGCGCGCGCGCCCGCCCGCGCTGGGCGCTGGGGCGCTGGGGCGCTGGGGCCTGAGGGCCTGGGGCCCTTGGGCGCTTGGGCGCTTGGGCGCGCGCGCGCGGCCCCCGCAGCCATGCCGCGCTGCGCGACGCGCGGACAGCCCCTGCTGGCTTGCTCTCTCGCCCGCGGGGGGGCTGCCTTCGGGCCCTGGCCCCCCGCGTTCTGGCTTGCCCCCTGCGTGGGAGAGGCTAGGCGCTGCAGGGGCCAGCCCGACGTCGCTGGCCGCGGCAGGCGACAGCCCCTGCTGGCTTGCTCTCTCGCCCGCGGGGGGGCTGCCTTCGGGCCCTGGCCCCCCGCGTTCTGGCCTGCCCCCCGCGTGGGAGAGGCTAGGCGCTGCAGGGGCCAGCCCGACGTCGCTGGCCGCGGCAGGCGACAGCCCCTGCTGGCTTGCTCTCTCGCCCGCGGGGGGGCTGCCTTCGGGCCCTGGCCCCCCGCGTGGGAGAGGCTAGGCGCTGCAGGGGCCAGCCCGACGTCGCTGGCCGCGGCAGGCGAGCCGCCGGGGTTCCCGCATTCCTACAACAAAACGTCGTGCTTTCCACATGAAATCAATCCAGTAAAATCAGCCATATTTTTATGAGGCTGCCCACTGAATTTGGGGTCATTCCGAGCCGGTTCCTATTTTTTCCGATTTCCTCGATTTTTAATGGTAGGAAAATAAAAAAAAATACTTCCCGACCTCGAAAAATTCTGGAAAAATTAATAAAGTTGGATTGGATTTTTGCCAACCTCTGTGCAAAATTTCAGCTCAAAATACCAAGAAATGAATTTTTTAGAGGGGGGGTGACAGCTGGGACCTAGTAGTGTCTCCCCCTGCCAGAGCTTCAATGACACTTATTGCTCTTTAGGGGGGTGCCCCCTGACTGGCCATGGGGCGCGCTGGCCTGGCGCCCATAGGCCTGCCGCGGGGGATATGTGGGCTGTTGCTAAACTCGGACTAAGGTGGGGGGCCTCATGGCCCGAAGTATTGCCGGCATCGATGACCCGTTTTCCGGCCGGCGACGACCCGATTCCGGCCACCGTCTTCGGGACCCGCTCCAAGCCGTCGGGCGCGTTGGGGCTGCTT
>NC_084853.1:9833473-9835973 GCF_951802175.1 Populus nigra
TCGGGTGGCGGGGTGCGAGGACCAGGCGCGTCATTCAATTCTCTTCCCTATCAACTTGGCTCCCGTTGGCGGGATTGGAGGCCTACTGTTTGAGACAGGGCTAAAATCGTCAGGGGAAGAGCTGACGAAACAATGCTGGTTTGGATGCAGGGGGTAGTGTTGGAATCGGCAGCGCGGACAAAATCGGCAAAGTCGACAAAAAAGACTGTTGGTCTGGACATCGGGGCAGCGGCAGCCATGCCGACAGGGGGGGAAATCGGCAGCGCAGATTTGTGCAGCTGCAGGTTCGTCGGGGAAATCGGCAGCGCAGATTTTTCGATGAACATGGGCTGGAAGATGGACTGTCCAGGCCAGGCAGGGAAATTCGTCAAGGGGACACGCTGACGAAACAGCGCTGGTTTAGACACGGTGGGTGCAGTGTTGGAATCGGCAGCGCCGACGAAATCGGCAAAGTCGGCAGAATCGGCAGCGGGTGCTGGCGATGAGTCTGGACGATTTATAGTCCAGGGCTTGATGGAAAAGACTGTTGGTCCAGACAATGGGGCAGTGGCAGCGCGGATTTGTGCAGCTGCAGGTTCGTCGGGGAAAATCGGCAGCGCAGATTTTTCGACGAACAGGGGCTGGGCGCTGGACTGGCCGGGCCAGGCAGGAAAATTCGTCAGGGGGCCACGCTGACGAAAACAGGGGCTGCGGAGTGGAAAATCGGCAGCGCAGATTTTTCGACGAACAGGGGCTGGACCGGCCGGGCCAGGCAGGAAAATTCGTCAGGGGGGCACGCTGACGAAAAGAGGGGCTGCCGCGTGGAAAATCGGCAGCGCAGATTTTTCGACGAACAGGGGCTGGATGCTGGACCGGCCGGGCCAGGCAGGAAAATTCGTCAGGGGGGCACGCTGACGAAAAGAGGGGCTGCCGCGTGGAAAATCGGCAGCGCAGATTTTTCGACGAACAGGGGCTGGACCGGCCGGGCCAGGCAGGAAAATTCGTCAGGGGGGCACGCTGACGAAAAGAGGGGCTGCCGCGTGGAAAATCGGCAGCGCAGATTTTTCGACGAACAGGGGCTGGACCGGCCGGGCCAGGCAGGAAAATTCGTCAGGGGGGCACGCTGACGAAAAGAGGGGCTGCCGCGTGGAAAATCGGCAGCGCAGATTTTTCGACGAACATTCGTCAGGGGGGCACGCTGACGAAAAGAGGGGCTGCCGCGTGGAAAATCGGCAGCGCAGATTTTTCGACGAACATTCGTCAGGGGGGCACGCTGAGGAAAACAGGGGCTGCCGCGTGGAAAATCGGCAGCGCAGATTTTTCGACGAACATTCGTCAGGGGGGCACGCTGAGGAAAACAGGGGCTGCCGCGTGGAAAATCGGCAGCGCAGATTTTTCGACGAACAGGGGCTGGATGCTGGACCGGCCGGGCCAGGCAGGAAAATTCGTCAGGGGGGCACGCTGACGAAAAGAGGGGCTGCCGCGTGGAAAATCGGCAGCGCAGATTTTTCGACGAACAGGGGCTGGACGCTGGACTGGGCCAGGCAGGAAAATTCGTCAGGGGGGCACGCTGACGAAAACAGGGGCTGCCGCGTGGAATGGCAGCCTACACGCAGATGCGAATTCGGCAGCGCACGATGGCTTGAGCAGGTCATGGGTTCGACTTGGCGCGATCTGAAACCTGGACGAGGGACTGTCGACGCTGGACGAGCCAGCGCGGTGGCCTGTCGTGCCCCGTTCAGGGGGGGCCTGCCGCGGAGACAGCCCTCGCGGGCTCGACAGCGCAGGCCAGCGTCCCCGACGTCGCTGGCCGCGGCAGGCGAGCTGCCGGGGTTCCCGCATTCCTACAAGAAAACGTCGTGCTTTCCACATGAAACCAATCCAGTAAAATCAGCCATATTTTTATGAGGCTGCCCACTGAATTTGGGGTCATTCCGGGCCGGTTCCTAGTTTTGCGGATTTACTCGATTTCTAATGGTAGGAAAATTAAAACAAATACTTCCCGACCTCGAAAAATTCTGGGAAAATTAATGAAGGTGGATTGGATTTTTGCCAACCTCTGTGCAAAATTTCAGCTCAAAATACCAAGAAATGAATTTTTTAGAGGGGGGGTGACAGCTGGGACCTAGTAGTGTCTCCCCCTGCCAGAGCTGCAATGACACTTATTGCTCTTTAGGGAGCCACCAGGCCGGCGCCCCTCAAAGACCACACGCGCGCGCGCGCCCGCCCGCGCTGGGCGCTGGGGCGCTGGGGCCTGAGGGCCTGGGGCCCTTGGGGGCCCTTGGGCGCTTGGGCGCTTGGGCGCGCGCGCGCGGCCCCCGCAGCCATGCCGCGCTGCGCGACGCGCGGACAGCCCCTGCTGGCTTGCTCTCTCGCCCGCGGGGGGGCTGCCTTCGGGCCCTGGCCCCCCGCGTTCTGGCCTGCCCCCTGCGTGGGAGAGGCTAGGCGCTGCAGGGGCCAGCCCGACGTCGCTGGCCGCGGCAGGCGACAGCCCGACATCGCTGGCCGCGGCAGGGGCCAG
>NC_084853.1:9845973-9848473 GCF_951802175.1 Populus nigra
TGGCGCGGGGGGCCGATGCGAGTGGGGACTTGGGCAGCGGGCAGTGAAAGCAAGAGTTTCCCCGATGCTGCCGGGAAAAACGCTCCCCGGGATGGCCGGGTGAGATGACCCGGCGGCCCGCGACGGGTCATTCAATTCCATGCCCCGTCAACATAACTCCCGATGTACTGTTTGCTTTTTCGGAAGAAGAGATCCATCCCCCCATCCTCGGCCAGCCAAAAACGCTCCAATTAATGGCCGGGTGAGATGACCCGGCGGCCCGCGACGCGTCATTCAAATCACTGCCCTATCGGCTACAACTGCTGATGGGTGGGATTAGAGGCCTGCCATGGTGGTGAGGGGCGGCGAGGACCGTGAAAGCTAGAGTTTTTCAGAGGCTGCCGGGAAAAAGGCCCCTCGGGTGGCGGGGTGCGAGGACCAGGCGCGTCATTCAATTCTCTTCCCTATCAACTTGGCTCCCGTTGGCGGGATTGGAGGCCTACTGTTTGTTACAGGGCTAAAATCGTCAGGGGAAGAGCTGACGAAACAATGCTGGTTTGGATGCAGGGGGTAGTGTTGGAATCGGCAGCGCGGACAAAATCGGCAAAGTCGACAAAAAAGACTGTTGGTCTGGACATCGGGGCAGCGGCAGCCATGCCGACAGGGGGGGAAATCGGCAGCGCAGATTTGTGCAGCTGCAGGTTCGTCGGGGAAATCGGCAGCGCAGATTTTTCGATGAACATGGGCTGGAAGATGGACTGTCCAGGCCAGGCAGGGAAATTCGTCAAGGGGACACGCTGACGAAACAGCGCTGGTTTAGACACGGTGGGTGCAGTGTTGGAATCGGCAGCGCCGACGAAATCGGCAAAGTCGGCAGAATCGGCAGCGGGTGCTGGCGATGAGTCTGGACGATTTATAGTCCAGGGCTTGATGGAAAAGACTGTTGGTCCAGACAATGGGGCAGTGGCAGCGCGGATTTGTGCAGCTGCAGGTTCGTCGGGGAAAATCGGCAGCGCAGATTTTTCGACGAACAGGGGCTGGGCGCTGGACTGGCCGGGCCAGGCAGGAAAATTCGTCAGGGGGCCACGCTGACGAAAACAGGGGCTGCGGAGTGGAAAATCGGCAGCGCAGATTTTTCGACGAACAGGGGCTGGACCGGCCGGGCCAGGCAGGAAAATTCGTCAGGGGGGCACGCTGACGAAAAGAGGGGCTGCCGCGTGGAAAATCGGCAGCGCAGATTTTTCGACGAACAGGGGCTGGATGCTGGACCGGCCGGGCCAGGCAGGAAAATTCGTCAGGGGGGCACGCTGACGAAAAGAGGGGCTGCCGCGTGGAAAATCGGCAGCGCAGATTTTTCGACGAACAGGGGCTGGATGCTGGACCGGTCGGGCCAGGCAGGAAAATTCGTCAGGGGGGCACGCTGACGAAAAGAGGGGCTGCCGCGTGGAAAATCGGCAGCGCAGATTTTTCGACGAACAGGGGCTGGACCGGCCGGGCCAGGCAGGAAAATTCGTCAGGGGGGCACGCTGACGAAAAGAGGGGCTGCCGCGTGGAAAATCGGCAGCGCAGATTTTTCGACGAACAGGGGCTGGATGCTGGACCGGCCGGGCCAGGCAGGAAAATTCGTCAGGGGGGCACGCTGACGAAAAGAGGGGCTGCCGCGTGGAAAATCGGCAGCGCAGATTTTTCGACGAACAGGGGCTGGACTGGCCGGGCCAGGCAGGAAAATTCGTCAGGGGGGCACGCTGACGAAAAGAGGGGCTGCCGCGTGGAAAATCGGCAGCGCAGATTTTTCGACGAACAGGGGCTGGACGCTGGACTGGGCCAGGCAGGAAAATTCGTCAGGGGGGCACGCTGACGAAAACAGGGGCTGCCGCGTGGAATGGCAGCCTACACGCAGATGCGAATTCGGCAGCGCACGATGGCTTGAGCAGGTCATGGGTTCGACTTGGCGCGATCTGAAACCTGGACGAGGGACTGTCGACGCTGGACGAGCCAGCGCGGTGGCCTGTCGTGCCCCGTTCAGGGGGGGCCTGCCGCGGAGACAGCCCTCGCGGGCTCGACAGCGCAGGCCAGCGTCCCCGACGTCGCTGGCCGCGGCAGGCGAGCTGCCGGGGTTCCCGCATTCCTACAAGAAAACGTCGTGCTTTCCACATGAAACCAATCCAGTAAAATCAGCCATATTTTTATGAGGCTGCCCACTGAATTTGGGGTCATTCCGGGCCGGTTCCTAGTTTTGCGGATTTACTCGATTTCTAATGGTAGGAAAATTAAAACAAATACTTCCCGACCTCGAAAAATTCTGGGAAAATTAATGAAGGTGGATTGGATTTTTGCCAACCTCTGTGCAAAATTTCAGCTCAAAATACCAAGAAATGAATTTTTTAGAGGGGGGGTGACAGCTGGGACCTAGTAGTGTCTCCCCCTGCCAGAGCTGCAATGACACTTATTGCTCTTTAGGGAGCCACCAGGCCGGCGCCCCTCAAAGACCACACGCGCGCGCGCGCCCGCCCGCGCTGGG
>NC_084853.1:9858473-9860973 GCF_951802175.1 Populus nigra
GGTGGAATCGGCAGCGCCGACGAAATCGGCAAAGTCGGCAGAATCGGCAGCGGGTGCTGGCGATGGGTCTGGACGGGCTGGATAGTCCAAGGCTCGACGAGAAAGACTGCTGGTTTAGACACTGGGGCAGTGGCAGCCCGCGGGACAGTGTCGGCAGATTCGGCAGCGCAGATTTGTGCGGCTGCAGGTTCGTCGGGGAAAATCGGCAGCGCAGATTTTGCGACGAACATGGGCTGGGCGATGGACTGTCCAGGCCAGGCAGGAAAATTTGTCGAGGGGACACGCTGACGAAACAGCGCTGGTTCAGGCACGGCGGGCAGTGTTGGAATCGGCAGCGCCGACGAAATCGGCAAAGTCGGCAGAATCGGCAGCGCAGATTTTTCGACGAACACGGGCTGGACGGTGGACTGTCCAGGCCAGGCAGGAAAATTCGTCGAGGGGACACGCTGACGAAACAGCGCTGGTTCAGACACGGTGGGCGCAGTGTTGGAATCGGCAGCGCCGAGAAAATCGGCAAAGTCGGCAGAATCGGCAGCAGGTGCTGGCGATGAGTCAGGACGGACTGGATAGTCCAAGGCTCGATGAGAAAGACCGCTGGTTTAGACACTGGGGCAGTGGCAGCCCGCGGGGCAGTGTCGGCAGATTCGGCAGCAGTGTCTGCCGATTCGGCAGCGTTGGCTTGTTGGCGCGGGGGGCCGATGCGAGTGGGGACTTGGGCAGCGGGCAGTGAAAGCAAGAGTTTCCCCGATGCTGCCGGGAAAAACGCTCCCCGGGATGGCCGGGTGAGATGACCCGGCGGCCCGCGACGGGTCATTCAATTCCATGCCCCGTCAACATAACTCCCGATGTACTGTTTGCTTTTTCGGAAGAAGAGATCCATCCCCCCATCCTCGGCCAGCCAAAAACGCTCCAATTAATGGCCGGGTGAGATGACCCGGCGGCCCGCGACGCGTCATTCAAATCACTGCCCTATCGGCTACAACTGCTGATGGGTGGGATTAGAGGCCTGCCATGGTGGTGAGGGGCGGCGAGGACCGTGAAAGCTAGAGTTTTTCAGAGGCTGCCGGGAAAAAGGCCCCTCGGGTGGCGGGGTGCGAGGACCAGGCGCGTCATTCAATTCTCTTCCCTATCAACTTGGCTCCCGTTGGCGGGATTGGAGGCCTACTGTTTGAGACAGGGCTAAAATCGTCAGGGGAAGAGCTGACGAAACAATGCTGGTTTGGATGCAGGGGGTAGTGTTGGAATCGGCAGCGCGGACAAAATCGGCAAAGTCGACAAAAAAGACTGTTGGTCTGGACATCGGGGCAGCGGCAGCCATGCCGACAGGGGGGGAAATCGGCAGCGCAGATTTGTGCAGCTGCAGGTTCGTCGGGGAAATCGGCAGCGCAGATTTTTCGATGAACATGGGCTGGAAGATGGACTGTCCAGGCCAGGCAGGGAAATTCGTCAAGGGGACACGCTGACGAAACAGCGCTGGTTTAGACACGGTGGGTGCAGTGTTGGAATCGGCAGCGCCGACGAAATCGGCAAAGTCGGCAGAATCGGCAGCGGGTGCTGGCGATGAGTCTGGACGATTTATAGTCCAGGGCTTGATGGAAAAGACTGTTGGTCCAGACAATGGGGCAGTGGCAGCGCGGATTTGTGCAGCTGCAGGTTCGTCGGGGAAAATCGGCAGCGCAGATTTTTCGACGAACAGGGGCTGGGCGCTGGACTGGCCGGGCCAGGCAGGAAAATTCGTCAGGGGGCCACGCTGACGAAAACAGGGGCTGCGGAGTGGAAAATCGGCAGCGCAGATTTTTCGACGAACAGGGGCTGGACCGGCCGGGCCAGGCAGGAAAATTCGTCAGGGGGGCACGCTGACGAAAAGAGGGGCTGCCGCGTGGAAAATCGGCAGCGCAGATTTTTCGACGAACAGGGGCTGGATGCTGGACCGGCCGGGCCAGGCAGGAAAATTCGTCAGGGGGGCACGCTGACGAAAAGAGGGGCTGCCGCGTGGAAAATCGGCAGCGCAGATTTTTCGACGAACAGGGGCTGGACCGGCCGGGCCAGGCAGGAAAATTCGTCAGGGGGGCACGCTGACGAAAAGAGGGGCTGCCGCGTGGAAAATCGGCAGCGCAGATTTTTCGACGAACAGGGGCTGGACCGGCCGGGCCAGGCAGGAAAATTCGTCAGGGGGGCACGCTGACGAAAAGAGGGGCTGCCGCGTGGAAAATCGGCAGCGCAGATTTTTCGACGAACATTCGTCAGGGGGGCACGCTGACGAAAAGAGGGGCTGCCGCGTGGAAAATCGGCAGCGCAGATTTTTCGACGAACATTCGTCAGGGGGGCACGCTGAGGAAAACAGGGGCTGCCGCGTGGAAAATCGGCAGCGCAGATTTTTCGACGAACATTCGTCAGGGGGGCACGCTGAGGAAAACAGGGGCTGCCGCGTGGAAAATCGGCAGCGCAGATTTTTCGACGAACAGGGGCTGGATGCTGGACCGGCCGGGCCAGGCAGGAA
>NC_084853.1:9870973-9873473 GCF_951802175.1 Populus nigra
CATGCAGGAAAATTCATCGAGGGGACACGCTGAAGAAACAGCGCTGGTTTAGACACGGTGGGCGCAGTGTTGGAATCGGCAGCGCCGATGAAACCGGCAAAGTCGGCAGAATTGGCAGCGGGTGCTGGCGATGGGTCTGGACGGGCTGGATAGTCCAAGGCTAGACGAGAAAGACCGCAGGTTGAGACACTGGGGCAGTGGCAGCCCGCGGGACAGTGTTGGCAGATTCGGCAGCGCAGATTTGTGCGGCTGCAGGTTCGTCGGGGAAAATCGGCAGCGCAGATTTTTCGACGAACATGGGCTGGACGATGGACTGTCCAGGCCAGGCAGGAAAATTTGTCGAGGGGACACGCTGACGAAACAGCGCTGGTTCAGGCACGGCGGGCAGTGTTGGAATCGGCAGCGCCGACGAAATCGGCAAAGTCGGCAGAATCGGCAGCACAGATTTTTCGACGAACATGGGCTGGACGCTGGACTGGCCGGGCCATGCAGGAAAATTCATCGAGGGGACACGCTGACGAAACAGCGCTGGTTCAGGCACGGCGGGCAGTGGTGGAATCGGCAGCGCCGACGAAATCGGCAAAGTCGGCAGAATCGGCAGCGGGTGCTGGCGATGGGTCTGGACGGGCTGGATAGTCCAAGGCTCGACGAGAAAGACTGCTGGTTTAGACACTGGGGCAGTGGCAGCCCGCGGGACAGTGTCGGCAGATTCAGCAGCGCAGATTTGTGCGGCTGCAGGTTCGTCGGGGAAAATCGGCAGCGCAGATTTTGCGACGAACACGGGCTGGGCGATGGACTGTCCAGGCCAGGCAGGAAAATTTGTCGAGGGGACACGCTGACGAAACAGCGCTGGTTCAGACACGGTGGGCGCAGTGTTGGAATCGGCAGCGCCGAGAAAATCGGCAAAGTCGGCAGAATCGGCAGCAGGTGCTGGCGATGAGTCAGGACGGACTGGATAGTCCAAGGCTCGATGAGAAAGACCGCTGGTTTAGACACTGGGGCAGTGGCAGCCCGCGGGGCAGTGTCGGCAGATTCGGCAGCAGTGTCTGCCGATTCGGCAGCGTTGGCTTGTTGGCGCGGGGGGCCGATGCGAGTGGGGACTTGGGCAGCGGGCAGTGAAAGCAAGAGTTTCCCCGATGCTGCCGGGAAAAACGCTCCCCGGGATGGCCGGGTGAGATGACCCGGCGGCCCGCGACGGGTCATTCAATTCCATGCCCCGTCAACATAACTCCCGATGTACTGTTTGCTTTTTCGGAAGAAGAGATCCATCCCCCCATCCTCGGCCAGCCAAAAACGCTCCAATTAATGGCCGGGTGAGATGACCCGGCGGCCCGCGACGCGTCATTCAAATCACTGCCCTATCGGCTACAACTGCTGATGGGTGGGATTAGAGGCCTGCCATGGTGGTGAGGGGCGGCGAGGACCGTGAAAGCTAGAGTTTTTCAGAGGCTGCCGGGAAAAAGGCCCCTCGGGTGGCGGGGTGCGAGGACCAGGCGCGTCATTCAATTCTCTTCCCTATCAACTTGGCTCCCGTTGGCGGGATTGGAGGCCTACTGTTTGTTACAGGGCTAAAATCGTCAGGGGAAGAGCTGACGAAACAATGCTGGTTTGGATGCAGGGGGTAGTGTTGGAATCGGCAGCGCGGACAAAATCGGCAAAGTCGACAAAAAAGACTGTTGGTCTGGACATCGGGGCAGCGGCAGCCATGCCGACAGGGGGGGAAATCGGCAGCGCAGATTTGTGCAGCTGCAGGTTCGTCGGGGAAATCGGCAGCGCAGATTTTTCGATGAACATGGGCTGGAAGATGGACTGTCCAGGCCAGGCAGGGAAATTCGTCAAGGGGACACGCTGACGAAACAGCGCTGGTTTAGACACGGTGGGTGCAGTGTTGGAATCGGCAGCGCCGACGAAATCGGCAAAGTCGGCAGAATCGGCAGCGGGTGCTGGCGATGAGTCTGGACGATTTATAGTCCAGGGCTTGATGGAAAAGACTGTTGGTCCAGACAATGGGGCAGTGGCAGCGCGGATTTGTGCAGCTGCAGGTTCGTCGGGGAAAATCGGCAGCGCAGATTTTTCGACGAACAGGGGCTGGGCGCTGGACTGGCCGGGCCAGGCAGGAAAATTCGTCAGGGGGCCACGCTGACGAAAACAGGGGCTGCGGAGTGGAAAATCGGCAGCGCAGATTTTTCGACGAACAGGGGCTGGACCGGCCGGGCCAGGCAGGAAAATTCGTCAGGGGGGCACGCTGACGAAAAGAGGGGCTGCCGCGTGGAAAATCGGCAGCGCAGATTTTTCGACGAACAGGGGCTGGATGCTGGACCGGCCGGGCCAGGCAGGAAAATTCGTCAGGGGGGCACGCTGACGAAAAGAGGGGCTGCCGCGTGGAAAATCGGCAGCGCAGATTTTTCGACGAACAGGGGCTGGATGCTGGACCGGTCGGGCCAGGCAGGAAAATTCGTCAGGGGGGCACGCTGACGAAAAGAGGGGCTGCCGCGTGGAA
>NC_084853.1:9883473-9888473 GCF_951802175.1 Populus nigra
TGGTCCAGGGCTTGACGGAAAAGACTGTTGGTCCAGACAAGGGGGCAGCGGCAGCCATGCCAACAGGGGGGAATCGGCAGCGCAGATTTTTCGACGAACATGGGCTGGACGCTGGACTGGCCGGGCCATGCAGGAAAATTCATCGAGGGGACACGCTGAAGAAACAGCGCTGGTTTAGACACGGTGGGCGCAGTGTTGGAATCGGCAGCGCCGATGAAACCGGCAAAGTCGGCAGAATTGGCAGCGGGTGCTGGCGATGGGTCTGGACGGGCTGGATAGTCCAAGGCTCGACGAGAAAGACCGCAGGTTGAGACACTGGGGCAGTGGCAGCCCGCGGGACAGTGTTGGCAGATTCGGCAGCGCAGATTTGTGCGGCTGCAGGTTCGTCGGGGAAAATCGGCAGCGCAGATTTTTCGACGAACATGGGCTGGACGATGGACTGTCCAGGCCAGGCAGGAAAATTTGTCGAGGGGACACGCTGACGAAACAGCGCTGGTTCAGGCACGGCGGGCAGTGTTGGAATCGGCAGCGCCGACGAAATCGGCAAAGTCGGCAGAATCGGCAGCACAGATTTTTCGACGAACATGGGCTGGACGCTGGACTGGCCGGGCCATGCAGGAAAATTCATCGAGGGGACACGCTGACGAAACAGCGCTGGTTCAGGCACGGCGGGCAGTGGTGGAATCGGCAGCGCCGACGAAATCGGCAAAGTCGGCAGAATCGGCAGCGGGTGCTGGCGATGGGTCTGGACGGGCTGGATAGTCCAAGGCTCGACGAGAAAGACTGCTGGTTTAGACACTGGGGCAGTGGCAGCCCGCGGGACAGTGTCGGCAGATTCGGCAGCGCAGATTTGTGCGGCTGCAGGTTCGTCGGGGAAAATCGGCAGCGCAGATTTTGCGACGAACATGGGCTGGGCGATGGACTGTCCAGGCCAGGCAGGAAAATTTGTCGAGGGGACACGCTGACGAAACAGCGCTGGTTCAGGCACGGCGGGCAGTGTTGGAATCGGCAGCGCCGACGAAATCGGCAAAGTCGGCAGAATCGGCAGCGCAGATTTTTCGACGAACACGGGCTGGACGGTGGACTGTCCAGGCCAGGCAGGAAAATTCGTCGAGGGGACACGCTGACGAAACAGCGCTGGTTCAGACACGGTGGGCGCAGTGTTGGAATCGGCAGCGCCGAGAAAATCGGCAAAGTCGGCAGAATCGGCAGCAGGTGCTGGCGATGAGTCAGGACGGACTGGATAGTCCAAGGCTCGATGAGAAAGACCGCTGGTTTAGACACTGGGGCAGTGGCAGCCCGCGGGGCAGTGTCGGCAGATTCGGCAGCAGTGTCTGCCGATTCGGCAGCGTTGGCTTGTTGGCGCGGGGGGCCGATGCGAGTGGGGACTTGGGCAGCGGGCAGTGAAAGCAAGAGTTTCCCCGATGCTGCCGGGAAAAACGCTCCCCGGGATGGCCGGGTGAGATGACCCGGCGGCCCGCGACGGGTCATTCAATTCCATGCCCCGTCAACATAACTCCCGATGTACTGTTTGCTTTTTCGGAAGAAGAGATCCATCCCCCCATCCTCGGCCAGCCAAAAACGCTCCAATTAATGGCCGGGTGAGATGACCCGGCGGCCCGCGACGCGTCATTCAAATCACTGCCCTATCGGCTACAACTGCTGATGGGTGGGATTAGAGGCCTGCCATGGTGGTGAGGGGCGGCGAGGACCGTGAAAGCTAGAGTTTTTCAGAGGCTGCCGGGAAAAAGGCCCCTCGGGTGGCGGGGTGCGAGGACCAGGCGCGTCATTCAATTCTCTTCCCTATCAACTTGGCTCCCGTTGGCGGGATTGGAGGCCTACTGTTTGTTACAGGGCTAAAATCGTCAGGGGAAGAGCTGACGAAACAATGCTGGTTTGGATGCAGGGGGTAGTGTTGGAATCGGCAGCGCGGACAAAATCGGCAAAGTCGACAAAAAAGACTGTTGGTCTGGACATCGGGGCAGCGGCAGCCATGCCGACAGGGGGGGAAATCGGCAGCGCAGATTTGTGCAGCTGCAGGTTCGTCGGGGAAATCGGCAGCGCAGATTTTTCGATGAACATGGGCTGGAAGATGGACTGTCCAGGCCAGGCAGGGAAATTCGTCAAGGGGACACGCTGACGAAACAGCGCTGGTTTAGACACGGTGGGTGCAGTGTTGGAATCGGCAGCGCCGACGAAATCGGCAAAGTCGGCAGAATCGGCAGCGGGTGCTGGCGATGAGTCTGGACGATTTATAGTCCAGGGCTTGATGGAAAAGACTGTTGGTCCAGACAATGGGGCAGTGGCAGCGCGGATTTGTGCAGCTGCAGGTTCGTCGGGGAAAATCGGCAGCGCAGATTTTTCGACGAACAGGGGCTGGGCGCTGGACTGGCCGGGCCAGGCAGGAAAATTCGTCAGGGGGCCACGCTGACGAAAACAGGGGCTGCGGAGTGGAAAATCGGCAGCGCAGATTTTTCGACGAACAGGGGCTGGACCGGCCGGGCCAGGCAGGAAAATTCGTCAGGGGGGCACGCTGACGAAAAGAGGGGCTGCCGCGTGGAAAATCGGCAGCGCAGATTTTTCGACGAACAGGGGCTGGATGCTGGACCGGCCGGGCCAGGCAGGAAAATTCGTCAGGGGGGCACGCTGACGAAAAGAGGGGCTGCCGCGTGGAAAATCGGCAGCGCAGATTTTTCGACGAACAGGGGCTGGATGCTGGACCGGTCGGGCCAGGCAGGAAAATTCGTCAGGGGGGCACGCTGACGAAAAGAGGGGCTGCCGCGTGGAAAATCGGCAGCGCAGATTTTTCGACGAACAGGGGCTGGACCGGCCGGGCCAGGCAGGAAAATTCGTCAGGGGGGCACGCTGACGAAAAGAGGGGCTGCCGCGTGGAAAATCGGCAGCGCAGATTTTTCGACGAACAGGGGCTGGACTGGCCGGGCCAGGCAGGAAAATTCGTCAGGGGGGCACGCTGACGAAAAGAGGGGCTGCCGCGTGGAAAATCGGCAGCGCAGATTTTTCGACGAACAGGGGCTGGACGCTGGACTGGGCCAGGCAGGAAAATTCGTCAGGGGGGCACGCTGACGAAAACAGGGGCTGCCGCGTGGAATGGCAGCCTACACGCAGATGCGAATTCGGCAGCGCACGATGGCTTGAGCAGGTCATGGGTTCGACTTGGCGCGATCTGAAACCTGGACGAGGGACTGTCGACGCTGGACGAGCCAGCGCGGTGGCCTGTCGTGCCCCGTTCAGGGGGGGCCTGCCGCGGAGACAGCCCTCGCGGGCTCGACAGCGCAGGCCAGCGTCCCCGACGTCGCTGGCCGCGGCAGGCGAGCTGCCGGGGTTCCCGCATTCCTACAAGAAAACGTCGTGCTTTCCACATGAAACCAATCCAGTAAAATCAGCCATATTTTTATGAGGCTGCCCACTGAATTTGGGGTCATTCCGGGCCGGTTCCTAGTTTTGCGGATTTACTCGATTTCTAATGGTAGGAAAATTAAAACAAATACTTCCCGACCTCGAAAAATTCTGGGAAAATTAATGAAGGTGGATTGGATTTTTGCCAACCTCTGTGCAAAATTTCAGCTCAAAATACCAAGAAATGAATTTTTTAGAGGGGGGGTGACAGCTGGGACCTAGTAGTGTCTCCCCCTGCCAGAGCTGCAATGACACTTATTGCTCTTTAGGGAGCCACCAGGCCGGCGCCCCTCAAAGACCACACGCGCGCGCGCGCCCGCCCGCGCTGGGCGCTGGGGCGCTGGGGCGCTGGGGCCTGAGGGCCTGGGGCCCTTGGGGGCCCTTGGGCGCTTGGGCGCTTGGGCGCGCGCGCGCGGCCCCCGCAGCCATGCCGCGCTGCGCGACGCGCGGACAGCCCCTGCTGGCTTGCTCTCTCGCCCGCGGGGGGGCTGCCTTCGGGCCCTGGCCCCCCGCGTTCTGGCTTGCCCCCTGCGTGGGAGAGGCTAGGCGCTGCAGGGGCCAGCCCGACGTCGCTGGCCGCGGCAGGCGACAGCCCCTGCTGGCTTGCTCTCTCGCCCGCGGGGGGGCTGCCTTCGGGCCCTGGCCCCCCGCGTTCTGGCCTGCCCCCCGCGTGGGAGAGGCTAGGCGCTGCAGGGGCCAGCCCGACGTCGCTGGCCGCGGCAGGCGACAGCCCCTGCTGGCTTGCTCTCTCGCCCGCGGGGGGGCTGCCTTCGGGCCCTGGCCCCCCGCGTGGGAGAGGCTAGGCGCTGCAGGGGCCAGCCCGACGTCGCTGGCCGCGGCAGGCGAGCCGCCGGGGTTCCCGCATTCCTACAACAAAACGTCGTGCTTTCCACATGAAATCAATCCAGTAAAATCAGCCATATTTTTATGAGGCTGCCCACTGAATTTGGGGTCATTCCGAGCCGGTTCCTATTTTTTCCGATTTCCTCGATTTTTAATGGTAGGAAAATAAAAAAAAATACTTCCCGACCTCGAAAAATTCTGGAAAAATTAATAAAGTTGGATTGGATTTTTGCCAACCTCTGTGCAAAATTTCAGCTCAAAATACCAAGAAATGAATTTTTTAGAGGGGGGGTGACAGCTGGGACCTAGTAGTGTCTCCCCCTGCCAGAGCTTCAATGACACTTATTGCTCTTTAGGGGGGTGCCCCCTGACTGGCCATGGGGCGCGCTGGCCTGGCGCCCATAGGCCTGCCGCGGGGGATATGTGGGCTGTTGCTAAACTCGGACTAAGGTGGGGGGCCTCATGGCCCGAAGTATTGCCGGCATCGATGACCCGTTTTCCGGCCGGCGACGACCCGATTCCGGCCACCGTCTTCGGGACCCGCTCCAAGCCGTCGGGCGCGTTGGGGCTGCTTATCCGCGGCGTGGGCGTGGCATTCATTTGCCGTGCTTGTGCCAAGGTGCTGGCAGCTGCTGCGCGGCTGTCTGCTTGCCGCGACGTCACGGCGGCGGTGGCCGCTGCCCCTGCTCGCAAGTCGGAGGCCTGGCCGACGTGGCTGGTGCGGACCGCCGAGCTTGGGG
>NC_084853.1:9898473-9900973 GCF_951802175.1 Populus nigra
TCGGCAGCGCGGACAAAATCGGCAAAGTCGACAAAAAAGACTGTTGGTCTGGACATCGGGGCAGCGGCAGCCATGCCGACAGGGGGGGAAATCGGCAGCGCAGATTTGTGCAGCTGCAGGTTCGTCGGGGAAATCGGCAGCGCAGATTTTTCGATGAACATGGGCTGGAAGATGGACTGTCCAGGCCAGGCAGGGAAATTCGTCAAGGGGACACGCTGACGAAACAGCGCTGGTTTAGACACGGTGGGTGCAGTGTTGGAATCGGCAGCGCCGACGAAATCGGCAAAGTCGGCAGAATCGGCAGCGGGTGCTGGCGATGAGTCTGGACGATTTATAGTCCAGGGCTTGATGGAAAAGACTGTTGGTCCAGACAATGGGGCAGTGGCAGCGCGGATTTGTGCAGCTGCAGGTTCGTCGGGGAAAATCGGCAGCGCAGATTTTTCGACGAACAGGGGCTGGGCGCTGGACTGGCCGGGCCAGGCAGGAAAATTCGTCAGGGGGCCACGCTGACGAAAACAGGGGCTGCGGAGTGGAAAATCGGCAGCGCAGATTTTTCGACGAACAGGGGCTGGACCGGCCGGGCCAGGCAGGAAAATTCGTCAGGGGGGCACGCTGACGAAAAGAGGGGCTGCCGCGTGGAAAATCGGCAGCGCAGATTTTTCGACGAACAGGGGCTGGATGCTGGACCGGCCGGGCCAGGCAGGAAAATTCGTCAGGGGGGCACGCTGACGAAAAGAGGGGCTGCCGCGTGGAAAATCGGCAGCGCAGATTTTTCGACGAACAGGGGCTGGACCGGCCGGGCCAGGCAGGAAAATTCGTCAGGGGGGCACGCTGACGAAAAGAGGGGCTGCCGCGTGGAAAATCGGCAGCGCAGATTTTTCGACGAACAGGGGCTGGACCGGCCGGGCCAGGCAGGAAAATTCGTCAGGGGGGCACGCTGACGAAAAGAGGGGCTGCCGCGTGGAAAATCGGCAGCGCAGATTTTTCGACGAACATTCGTCAGGGGGGCACGCTGACGAAAAGAGGGGCTGCCGCGTGGAAAATCGGCAGCGCAGATTTTTCGACGAACATTCGTCAGGGGGGCACGCTGAGGAAAACAGGGGCTGCCGCGTGGAAAATCGGCAGCGCAGATTTTTCGACGAACATTCGTCAGGGGGGCACGCTGAGGAAAACAGGGGCTGCCGCGTGGAAAATCGGCAGCGCAGATTTTTCGACGAACAGGGGCTGGATGCTGGACCGGCCGGGCCAGGCAGGAAAATTCGTCAGGGGGGCACGCTGACGAAAAGAGGGGCTGCCGCGTGGAAAATCGGCAGCGCAGATTTTTCGACGAACAGGGGCTGGACGCTGGACTGGGCCAGGCAGGAAAATTCGTCAGGGGGGCACGCTGACGAAAACAGGGGCTGCCGCGTGGAATGGCAGCCTACACGCAGATGCGAATTCGGCAGCGCACGATGGCTTGAGCAGGTCATGGGTTCGACTTGGCGCGATCTGAAACCTGGACGAGGGACTGTCGACGCTGGACGAGCCAGCGCGGTGGCCTGTCGTGCCCCGTTCAGGGGGGGCCTGCCGCGGAGACAGCCCTCGCGGGCTCGACAGCGCAGGCCAGCGTCCCCGACGTCGCTGGCCGCGGCAGGCGAGCTGCCGGGGTTCCCGCATTCCTACAAGAAAACGTCGTGCTTTCCACATGAAACCAATCCAGTAAAATCAGCCATATTTTTATGAGGCTGCCCACTGAATTTGGGGTCATTCCGGGCCGGTTCCTAGTTTTGCGGATTTACTCGATTTCTAATGGTAGGAAAATTAAAACAAATACTTCCCGACCTCGAAAAATTCTGGGAAAATTAATGAAGGTGGATTGGATTTTTGCCAACCTCTGTGCAAAATTTCAGCTCAAAATACCAAGAAATGAATTTTTTAGAGGGGGGGTGACAGCTGGGACCTAGTAGTGTCTCCCCCTGCCAGAGCTGCAATGACACTTATTGCTCTTTAGGGAGCCACCAGGCCGGCGCCCCTCAAAGACCACACGCGCGCGCGCGCCCGCCCGCGCTGGGCGCTGGGGCGCTGGGGCCTGAGGGCCTGGGGCCCTTGGGGGCCCTTGGGCGCTTGGGCGCTTGGGCGCGCGCGCGCGGCCCCCGCAGCCATGCCGCGCTGCGCGACGCGCGGACAGCCCCTGCTGGCTTGCTCTCTCGCCCGCGGGGGGGCTGCCTTCGGGCCCTGGCCCCCCGCGTTCTGGCCTGCCCCCTGCGTGGGAGAGGCTAGGCGCTGCAGGGGCCAGCCCGACGTCGCTGGCCGCGGCAGGCGACAGCCCGACATCGCTGGCCGCGGCAGGGGCCAGCCCGACGTCGCTGGCCGCGGCAGGCGACAGCCCCTGCTGGCTTGCTCTCTCGCCCGCGGGGGGGCTGCCTTCGGGCCCTGGCCCCCCGCGTTCTGGCCTGCCCCCCGCGTGGGAGAGGCTAGGCGCTGCAGGGGCCAGCCCGACGTCGCTGGCCGCGGCAGGCGA
>NC_084853.1:9912686-9915186 GCF_951802175.1 Populus nigra
AGCAGGGGCTGTCGCCTGCCGCGGCCAGCGACGTCGGGCTGGCCCCTGCAGCGCCTAGCCTCTCCCACGCGGGGGGCAGGCCAGAACGCGGGGGGCCAGGGCCCGAAGGCAGCCCCCCCGCGGGCGAGAGAGCAAGCCAGCAGGGGCTGTCGCCTGCCGCGGCCAGCGACGTCGGGCTGGCCCCTGCAGCGCCTAGCCTCTCCCCCGCAGGGGGCAGGCCAG
The DNA here is from genome assembly GCF_951802175.1 of Populus nigra. Taxonomy (NCBI): domain Eukaryota; kingdom Viridiplantae; phylum Streptophyta; class Magnoliopsida; order Malpighiales; family Salicaceae; genus Populus; species Populus nigra. The sequence goes on from NC_084853.1 coordinate 9,912,909, forward strand.
AACGCGGGGGGCCAGGGCCCGAAGGCAGCCCCCCCGCGGGCGAGAGAGCAAGCCAGCAGGGGCTGTCCGCGCGTCGCGCGGCGCGGCATGGCTGCGGGGGCCGCGCGCAGCGCGCCCAAGCGCCCAAGGGCCCCCAAGGGCCCCAGGCCCTCAGGCCCCAGCGCCCCAGCGCCCAGCGCGGGCGGGCGCGCGCGCGCGTGTGGTCTTTGAGGGGCGCCGGCCTGGTGGCTCCCTAAAGAGCAATAAGTGTCATTGCAGCTCTGGCAGGGGGAGACACTACTAGGTCCCAGCTGTCACCCCCCCTCTAAAAAATTCATTTCTTGGTATTTTGAGCTGAAATTTTGCAGAGAGGTTGGCAAAAATCCAATCCACCTTCATTAATTTTCCCAGAATTTTTCGAGGTCGGGAAGTATTTGTTTTAATTTTCCTACCATTAGAAATCGAGTAAATCCGCAAAACTAGGAACCGGCCCGGAATGACCCCAAATTCAGTGGGCAGCCTCATAAAAATATGGCTGATTTTACTGGATTGGTTTCATGTGGAAAGCACGACGTTTTCTTGTAGGAATGCGGGAACCCCGGCAGCTCGCCTGCCGCGGCCAGCGACGTCGGGGACGCTGGCCTGCGCTGTCGAGCCCGCGAGGGCTGTCTCCGCGGCAGGCCCCCCCTGAACGGGGCACGACAGGCCACCGCGCTGGCTCGTCCAGCGTCGACAGTCCCTCGTCCAGGTTTCAGATCGCGCCAAGTCGAACCCATGACCTGCTCAAGCCATCGTGCGCTGCCGAATTCGCATCTGCGTGTAGGCTGCCATTCCACGCGGCAGCCCCTGTTTTCGTCAGCGTGCCCCCCTGACGAATTTTCCTGCCTGGCCCAGTCCAGCGTCCAGCCCCTGTTCGTCGAAAAATCTGCGCTGCTGATTTTCCACGACGAGCCTACTTTCGTCAGCGTGCCCCCCTGACGAATTTTCCTGCCTGGCCCGGCCAGTCCAGCCCCTGTTCGTCGAAAAATCTGCGCTGCCGATTTTCCACGCGGCAGCCCCTGTTTTCGTCAGCGTGCCCCCCTGACGAATTTTCCTGCCTGGCCCGGCCAGTCCAGCCCCTGTTCGTCGAAAAATCTGCGCTGCCGATTTTCCACGCGGCAGCCCCTCTTTTCGTCAGCGTGCCCCCCTGACGAATTTTCCTGCCTGGCCCGGCCGGTCCAGCATCCAGCCCCTGTTCGTCGAAAAATCTGCGCTGCCGATTTTCCACGCGGCAGCCCCTCTTTTCGTCAGCGTGCCCCCCTGACGAATTTTCCTGCCTGGCCCGGCCGGTCCAGCATCCAGCCCCTGTTCGTCGAAAAATCTGCGCTGCCGATTTTCCACGCGGCAGCCCCTGTTTTCCTCAGCGTGCCCCCCTGACGAATGTTCGTCGAAAAATCTGCGCTGCCGATTTTCCACGCGGCAGCCCCTGTTTTCCTCAGCGTGCCCCCCTGACGAATGTTCGTCGAAAAATCTGCGCTGCCGATTTTCCACGCGGCAGCCCCTCTTTTCGTCAGCGTGCCCCCCTGACGAATTTTCCTGCCTGGCCCGGCCGGTCCAGCATCCAGCCCCTGTTCGTCGAAAAATCTGCGCTGCCGATTTTCCACGCGGCAGCCCCTCTTTTCGTCAGCGTGCCCCCCTGACGAATGTTCGTCGAAAAATCTGCGCTGCCGATTTTCCACGCGGCAGCCCCTCTTTTCGTCAGCGTGCCCCCCTGACGAATTTTCCTGCCTGGCCCGGCCGGTCCAGCATCCAGCCCCTGTTCGTCGAAAAATCTGCGCTGCCGATTTTCACCGACGAGCCTACTTTCGTCAGCGTGTCCCCTTGACGAATTTCCCTGCCTGGCCTGGACAGTCCATCTTCCAGCCCATGTTCATCGAAAAATCTGCGCTGCCGATTTCCCCGACGAACCTGCAGCTGCACAAATCTGCGCTGCCGATTTCCCCCCCTGTCGGCATGGCTGCCGCTGCCCCGATGTCCAGACCAACAGTCTTTTTTGTCGACTTTGCCGATTTTGTCCGCGCTGCCGATTCCAACACTACCCCCTGCATCCAAACCAGCATTGTTTCGTCAGCTCTTCCCCTGACGATTTTAGCCCTGTAACAAACAGTAGGCCTCCAATCCCGCCAACGGGAGCCAAGTTGATAGGGAAGAGAATTGAATGACGCGCCTGGTCCTCGCACCCCGCCACCCGAGGGGCCTTTTTCCCGGCAGCCTCTGAAAAACTCTAGCTTTCACGGTCCTCGCCGCCCCTCACCACCAT